>NC_082685.1:138883699-139068436 GCF_949987515.2 Delphinus delphis | reverse complement strand
GGGTTTTACAAGTGTTCTCTAGCATGTTTGAAACATTTATAAACAAATTCTGTGAAGCAAACCTTAATTTTGAGGCTGGTATATATTTATAAATAATAGATTTGCTTCAGAGCAAGCTGGGGGACTTATTGAAAAAAAGCCAGACTCACACGCCCAATCCCAGACATGCTGAATCAATAAATTAAAAGAAGGGTCTGGGGAGGTGTCTTTTTACCTCCTGGTAATTCTGACACTAACTTGTCTTAAGAATATAATTTGGTAAGTGTGAGGGGAACAATATGACCCAGAGTCCATTCAAAAGTGAACTAACAATCTGTGTTATAAAAGGAATTTATTTTATTCTTTCTCAACATGCTCATATCACCAGAGCTATACTCTTTCCAGAGTTTGGTGAAATGATGAATAAAGGAATGAATGAATAAGCAAGTAGCTTGAGATATAATGTGGTAGATGTGATAGTGGGAAAAAATTAGACAATTGATTTTAATTCCCAACTCTGGCATTTACTCATAGTAAGATCATGGGAGTGACTTGACTTCTTGGACTTTAGTGTAGTGCCTGACACATGGTAGGTATTTGATGAATTCTGTTGAATTAAAAATAAATATATGGACTTCAATTTACTCATCTGCAAAATGGTGTTAAAAACATCTACTACTGAGGGGGAGGAGTCAAGATGGCAGAATAGGAGGATGCTAAATTCATCTCTCCTCACAAGTACATCAAGAGGGAGGGGATATATGTATACATATAGTTGATTCACTTTATTGTACAGCAGAAACTAACACAACATTGTAAAGCAACTATATCCCAATTAAAAAAAAAATAGAATACATCTACAAATGGAAGAATTCTCACAGAGCACCTGCTGAACATTAGCGGAAGACTTCAGACACCTAAAAGGACTAGAAAAATCCCCTCACGACTGGGTAAGACAAAAGAAAAGAGGAATCAAAAAAAGGACCAGTACCCCTGGTAGGAAGCCAAAGGTGAGGAGAGGTTCCTG
The DNA here is from genome assembly GCF_949987515.2 of Delphinus delphis. NCBI lineage: Eukaryota > Metazoa > Chordata > Mammalia > Artiodactyla > Delphinidae > Delphinus > Delphinus delphis. The sequence goes on along the minus strand of NC_082685.1, from coordinate 139,067,430 downwards.
CACTCAGTAAAGCCCCCTCATGGTGGGGAATTCAGCTGGGACAGAAAGGGACCTTCAGAGGATCAAAGGGGAATGCAGCAGACCGTCTGTGGAAGGCAGGACAAAGTAAGAGCTGTGCGCATGGTCTACAACACAGCTCTGCACATCCCAGCCTGAGTCGTGTGTCTCCTGGTGCAGAGGGGGGCTGGGTGCTGGAAAGTGGGGTTTGGAGCATGGACCCAGGGAGGGGACAGCTGTTGGCTGTGAAAGGGACAGGAGTGAGGAGATCCACAACCGGAAAAATTTGCAGAAGCCTGAGACACCATGGAAGCAAGACGTCATTGTTGAGTGGCACACAAGGGGTGGGGCCACCATTGTAACCTCCTTCCCCACCCAACTGTTTTGGCCTCCATGGGCACTGGGAGGAGCACCCATCTGAGCAGGCTCACCTGCCCCTCAATCCAAGGCCTCCTCTCCCTGCATAGGCTCCAGGTTCCTGAGCATTGCCCATGCCAAAGCCTCCTCGGGAATCAGCCCTGGGTGCTCCTGCCTGAGATGGGAATCTGCCAGTGCTGGCAGGGGCTGAGTGCTAAAGTGTGGGGTTAAGAGAGAATATCTGGGGAAAGGACCACTGTTGGCTGCACGGATACAACAGGGGACAGGAGTGAGGGGCTCTGAGGCCAGGAATGCCCCTAGAGGAATTGTGGTCTGCCTAGGAAACAAAGTGCCATCTTTGAGTGGTGTTCAAGGGGCAGGGCCGCCACTGCCCCCACATGCCAGCCCCTGCCTCTGCGGCACTGGGAAGGACTCCCACCAGAGTGAGTGCATCCCAGTCTGTTGCAACTGCCTGTTGGTCTCTGCTGGCACAGACACTTCACACACACCCCAGTTGTGGCTGCCATACCCCGCCCTGGCCTGATAGAATAAGTGTGCTCCAATCAAGTGTGGCTTTTGCTCCCTCTTGCCTTGGCAGGGAACAGATGCTGGAGGGGGGCACACATGCAGAGGTGGGGCCAAAGCCAAAGCTGACCCTCAGTGGTGGTGTGACTAAGGAGGAGGAAATCACTCCACGCAGCTGTACAAGCCGTGGATTAAACCCGCATTATCAGCTTGGTAAATCCCGCATCTGTGGAATACCTGAATAGACAATGAGTGTTCCCACAACAGAGAACTGTCTAGCTTTAAAAGCAGTGGACTTTGGGGGCAAGTACACATGGAAGCCGGGCCAGGTTGGAGTCTGAGCTGTCCCTACAGAGCCCACAGAGGGTTGAGACCTACATAGAGGTATTGGAGGGCCTCCTGGGGAGGTGGATTTGGGCTGTGGCTCACTGTGGGAGCAAGGACACTGACAGCAGAGTCCCCAGGAAAATATTCTTATCACTATTCTTTTTTGTTTGTTTCATTTTGTTCAGTTTTTGTTGTTTTTATTTTTTATATTTTATTTTTTAATATTTAAAATTTTTTTTCTATTTTTACTTTACTTTTTTGTTGGTTTGTGTTTATTTTTCTGTTTTTGTTCTTTTTTGGTCATTTTGTGTGTTTGTTTTATAGTTTCTTTGCCTTTTATTTAGTTTGCTTTCTTTTTTTGTTTAGTTTTTTATTTTTGTTAAATTAGTCTTTGATGGTTTTCATTTTTGAGCTCTTTTGTTTGTTCTCCTGTTTTTTTTGTTTTCTTTGTCTTTTTTTATTTGCTTGTTTTTGTTTTTATTGTTTGTTTTGGGTTTTGTCTGTTTTCTTTTTTCCTTTTTTTGTGTTGTTTGTTTTTGTCATTTGTATTGGGTTTTGTTTATCTGTTTGTTTTCTTTTCCCTTTTTTTCCTTTTTTCTCTGGACACACTGTGCAGCTTGTGGGCTCTTGGTTTCCTGCCAGGGATCAGGCCTACGCATCCAGGGTGGGAGTGCCAAGTCCAGGATGCTGGACCACCAGAGAATTCCTAGTACCAGGAAATATTAATCGGTGTGTGCTTTCCTGGAGATAACCATCTTGACACCAAGACCCAGCTCCACCAAACTGCATGCAGGCTCCACTGCTGGACACCTCACACCAAACAACCAGCAAGACAGGAACACAACCCCACCTATCAGTGGACAGGCTGCCAAAAGTTGTACTAAGCTCACAGAAACACCAAAACACACCAACTGATGTGGTCCAGTCTATCAGAAGGAAAAGACTAGGCTCCACTCACCAAAGCACAGGCACCAGTCCCTCCCACCAGGAAGCCTACACAAGCACCTGGACCAACTTCATCCACCAGGGAGCAGACAACAGAAGCAAGAGGAACTACAACACTGTAGCCTGCTGAAAGGAGACCACAAACACAGTACGTTAGACAAAACAAAATGACATTGAAATATGTTGCAGACAAAGGAGCAAGTTAAAAACCCACAAGACCAAATAAATGAAGAGGAAATAGGCAATCTACCTAAAAAAGAATTCAGAGTAATGATAGTAAATATGATCCAAGATCTCGGAAATAGAATGGAGGCATGGATTGAGAAGATACAAGAAATGTTTAACAAGGACCTAGAAGAACTAAAGAACAATCAGTGATGAAGAACACAATAACAGAAATGAAAAATACATTAGAGTAATCAGTAGCAGAATAACTGAGGCAGATGGGTAAGTAAGCTGGAAGACAGAATGGTGAAATTCACTGCTGCAGAGCAGAATAAAGAAAAAAGAATGAAAAGAAATGAGGAGAGTCTCAGAGATCTCTGGGACAACATTAAATGCACCAACATTTGAATTATAGGGGTTCCAGAAGAAGAGAAAGATAAGGGTCTGAGAAAATATTTGAAGACATTATAGTTGAAAACTTCCATAACATGGGAGAGGAAATAGTCACCCAAGTCCAGGAAGTGAAGAAAGTCCCATACAGGATAAACCCAAGGAGAAAAACGCCTAGACACATATTAATCAAATTAACAAAAATTAAATACAAAGAAAAAATATTAAGAGCAGCAAGGGAAAAGCAACAAATAACATACAAGAGAATCTCCAGAAGGTTATCAGCAGATTCTTCAGCAGAAACTCTGCAAGCCAGAAGTGAATGGCAGGATATATTTAAAGTGATGAAAAGGAAAAACTTACAATCAAGATTACTCTGCCTAGCAAGGATCTCATTCAGATTTGACAGAGAAATCAAAAGCTTTACAGACAAGCAAAAGCTGTGAGAATTCAGCACCACCAAACCAGCTTTACAATAAATGTTAAAGGAACTTCTCTAGGTGGAAAACACAAGAGAAGAAAAAGACCCACAAAAACAAACCCAAAACAATTAAGAAAATGGTAATAGGAACAAACATATTGATAATTACCTTAAATGTAAATGGATTAAGTTCTCGAACCAAAAGATATACACTGGCTGAATGGATATAAAAACAAGACCCATATATATGCTGTCTACAAGAGACCCACTTCAGACCTAGGGACACATACAGACTGAAAGTGAGGGGATGGAAAAAGATATTCCATGCAAATGGAAATCAAAAGAAAGCTGGAGTAGCCATACTCATATTAGATAAAATGGACATTAAAGAATGTTACAAGAGACAAGGAAGGACACTACATAATGATCAAGGGATCAATACAAGAAGAAGGTATAACAATTGTAAATATTTATGCACCTAACTTAGGAGCACCTCAATACATAAGGCAAATGTTAACAGCCATAAAAGGGGAAATTGACAGTAACACTATTATAGTAGGGGACTTTAACACCCCACTTTCAACAATGGACAGATCATCCAGACAGAAAATTAATAAGGAAACACAAGCTTTAAATGACACATTAGCCCAGATGGACTTAATTTAAATTTACAGGACATTCCATCCAAAAACAAAAGTATACACTTTCTTCTCAAGTGAACATGGAACATTCTCCGGGATACATCATATCGTGGGTCACAAATGAAGCCTCAATAAATGTAAGAAAATTGCAATCATAGCAAACATCTTTTCCAACCACAACACTATGAAATTAAAATAAATTACAGAAAAAAACTGTAAAAAACACAAACACATGGAGGCTAAACAATACGTTACTAATTAACGAAAAGATCACTGAAGAAATCAAAGAGCAAATCAAAAAATACCTAGAGACAAATGACAATGAAAACACGATGATCCAAAACCTATGGGATGCAGCAAGAGAAGTTCTAAGAGGGAAGTTTATAGCAATACAATCCTACCTCAAGGAACAAGAAATATCTCAAATAAACAACATAACCTTACACCTAAAGCAGCTAAGGAAAGAAGAAGAAGAACAACAACAAAAACCCCTAAAGTTAGTATAAGGAAAGAAATCATAAAGATCAGAGCAGAAATAAATGAAATAGAAATGAAGAAAACAATAGCAAAGATCAATAAAACTAAAAGCTGCTTCATTGAGAAGACAAACAAAATTGAGTCTTTAGCCAGACACATCAAGAAAAAAAGGGAGAGGACTCAAATCCATAAAATTAGGAATGAAAAAGGAGAAGTTACAACTGACACTGCAGAAATACAAAGGATCATAAAAAACTACTACAAGCAACTATATGCCAATAAAATGGATGACCTGGAAAAATTGGACAAATTCTTAGAAAAGTACAGCATTCCAAGACTGAACCAGGAAGAAATAGAAAAGATGAATAGACCAATCACAAGTAATGAAATTGAAACTGTGGTTAAATCTTCCGACAAATAAAAGTCCAGGACCAGATGGCTTCACAGGCAAATTCTATGAAACTTTTAGAGAAGAGCTAACACCTATCCTTCTCAAACTCTTCCAAAAAATCACAGAGGGAGGAACACTCCTAAGCTCATTCTATAAGGCTGCCATCACCCTGATACCAAAACCAGGCAAAGATATCACAAAAAGGAAAATTACAGGCCAATATCACTGATGAACATAGACACAAAAATCCTCAACAAAATACTAGCAAACAGAATCCAACAACACATTAAAAGGATCATACACCATGATCAAGTGGGGTTTATCCCAGGGATTCTTCAATATATGCAAATCAATCAATGTGATACACCATATTAACAAATTGAAGGATAAAAACCATATGATCATCACAATAAATGCAGAAAAAGCTTTTGACAAAATTCAACTCCCATTTATAATAAAAACTCTCCAGAAAGTGAGCAGAGGGAAACTACCTCAACATAATAAAGGCCATATACAACAAACCCACAGCAAACATCATTCTCAGTGGTGAAAAACTGAAACCATTTCCACTAAGATCAGAAACAAACAAGGGTGTCCACTCTTACCACTATTATTCAACATAGTTTTGGAAGTTTTAGCCACAGCAATCAGAGAAGAAAAAGAAATAAAAGGAATCCAAATTGGAAAAGAAGAAGTAAAACTGTCACCGTTTGCAGATGACATGATACTATACATAGAGAATGCTAAAGATGCCACCAGAAAACTACTAGAGCTAATCAATGAATTTAGTAAAGTTGCAGGATACAAAATTAATACACAGTAATCCCTTGCATTCCTATACACTAACAATGAAAGATCAGAAAAAGAAATTAAGGAAACACTCCCATTTACCACTGCAACAAAAAGAATGAAATACCTAGGAATAAACCTACCTAAGGAGGCAAAAGACCTGTATGCAGAAAACTATAAGACACTGATGAAAGAAATTAAAGATGACACAAACAGATGGAGAGATATACCATGTTCTTGGATTGGAAGAATCAATACTGTGAAAATGACTATACTACCCAAAGCAATCTACAGATTCAGTGCAATCCCTATCAAATTACCAATGGCATTTTTCACAGAACTAGAACAAAAAATTTTACTATTTGTTTGGAAACACAAAAAACCCTGAATAGCCAAAACAATCTTGAGAAAGAAAAATGGAGCTGGAGGAATAAGACTCCCTGATTTCAGACTATACTAAAAAGCTACTGTAATCAAGACAGTATGGCACTGGCACAAAAACAGAAATATATATCCGTGGAACCCACCACCTATGGTCACCCAATCTATGAAAAACGAGGCAAGACTATACAAGGAAGAAAAGACAGTCTCTTCAATAAGAGGTGCTGGGAAAACTGGACAGTTACATGTAAAAGAATGTAACACCATACACAAAAATAAACTCAAAATGGATTAAAGACCTAAATGTAAGGCCAGACACTGTAAAACTCTTAGAGGAAAAATAGAGCACTTTTTGACATAAATCACAGTAAGATCTTTTGTGACCCACCTCCTAGAGTAATGAAAATAAAAAACAAACATAAACTAATGAGACCTAATGAAAGTTAAAATCTTTTGCACAGCAAAGGAAACCATAAGCAAGATGAAAAGACACCCCTCAGAATGGGAGACAATATTTGCAAATGAAGCAACTGACAAGGGATTAATCTCCAATGTATAGAAAAAGCTCATGTACCTCAATATCAAAAAAAACAAACAATCCAATCAAAAAATGGGCAGAAGACCTAAATAGACATTTCTCCAAAGAAGACATACGGATGGCCAAGAGATACATGATAAGTTGCTCAGCATCACTAATCATTAGAGAAATGAAAATCAAAACTACAATGAGGTATCACCTCATGCCAGTCAGGATGGCCATCATCAAAAATACGTACAAACAGCAAATGTTGGAGAGGGTGTGGAGAAAAGGGAGCCCTCTTACACTGTTGGTGGGAATGTAAATTGATATAGCCACTGTGGAGAACAGTATGGTTCCTTAAACAACTAAACATAGAACTACCATATGATACAGCAATCCCACTGCTGGGCATATACCCAGAGAAAACCATAATTTAAAAAGACACATGCACCCCAATGTTCATTGCAGCACTATTTACAATAGCCAGGTCATGGAAGCAACCTGAATGTCCATCAACAGAGCAATGGATAAAGAAGATATGGTACGTATATACAATGGAATATTACTCAGCCATAAAATATTACATCCAGCCATGTGGATGGACCCAGACACTGTCATACAGAATGAAGTAAGTCAGAAAGAGAAAACAAATATGGTATATTAATGCATATTTGTGGAATCTAGAAAAATGGTAATGATGATCTTATTTGCAAAGCAGTAATAGAGACAGAGATGTAGAGAACAAAGGTATGGATACCAAGGGGGAAACGGGGGGTGAGATGAATTGGCAGATTGGAATTGACATATATACACTACTATGCATAAAATAGATAACTAATGGGAACCTACTGTATAGCATAGGAAACTCTATTTGGTGCTCTGTGTGACCTAAATGGGAAGGAGATCCAAAAAAGAGGGGATATATGTATACGTATGACTGATTCACTTTGCTGTACAGCAGAAACTGACACAGCAGCGTAAACCAACTATACTCCAGTTCAAAAAAAAAAAAAAATGAAAGGAAGGCAAGCAGAAATCTTGGGGGAAAGCTTGTAGATGGAACAGCTTGTGCAAAGGTCCTGGGGTAAGAGTGTGGCCCGCCTGTGTTTGAGGAACAGTGAGGAGGCATTATGAGCTGAATTGAATGAGGACAGGGGAGAATAATGGGGGATGAAGGCAGAAAAATAATGAGGGGTCTTGTAGGTCAGTGGACAGACTTAAGCTTTTAATCTTCGAGGGTTTGAGCAGCGGAATGGTATGATTTATAGCCAGTATCCAGTCAGTATCACTCTGGCTGCTCTGTTGAAAATAGACTGAAAGACAGTTAAAGAGGAAGGAAGAAGACCCCTTGGATATCTATTGGTATTATCCAGGCCATAGTGTCTTGAGCCATGGATGGTAGCTGTGGAGGTGATAGAACATGGTCTGAATTTGGATGTATTTTTAAGGCAGAGCCAGTAGGATTTGCTGATCGATTGTATATAGGGATGTGAAGAAAAGAAAGGAATCAATCATGTCCTCAAGGTCTTTACTCATAGCCACTTGCATAGTTAGAATTGCCTTTCCCAAGATGGAGAAGACTGGGAAAAGGACAAGTTACAGCAGGAAGAAAAGTCAAGAGCCCAGTTTTGGACATGCTGTCTTTGAGTTGCTTATTAAAATCCAAGTTGAAATGTTGAAGAAGCAGTTGGAATAGAGTTCAACTGACAGTGCTGGAAACATAAATATTGGCTTCATCAACATATAGGTAGTATTTGAAGCTGTGAGTCTGGTTGGTATCTCCAAGGGCCTGAGACTGCTAGAGAGAAGAGGCCAGGAACTCCAAGGCCTGAGACAGCTAGAGAGAAGAGGCCAGGAACTAAGTCCTGCATTCCTCCACTTGGAGGTTGAACCTCTGCTATGGATGTGGTACATTTGGATTTCAGCAAAACAGTGATCAGTCTCCCATTCAAAGAACACTGGTATCAAGTTGACTTCACCAGTGACACAACTGGACTCTACAGTACATCAAAAAATTATTATCCAGAAACATGGATGGACCTAGAAATTATCATACCAAGTGAAGTATGTCAGACAGAAGTAAGTCAGAAAAAGCCAAATATCATATGATGTTGCTTATATGTGGAATCTAAAAAAAACAACAGTACAAATGAACTTATTTACAAAACAGAAACAGATTCACAGACTTCGAAAACAAACTTATGGTTGCCAAAGGGGAAAGGTAGGGGGAGGGATAAATTAGGAGTTTGTGATTAAGAGATACACACTACTATATATAAAATAGACAACCAACAAGGTCCTACCATACAGCACAAGGAACTATATTCAATATGTTGTAGTAACCTATAATGGAAAAGAATATATACATGTGTATATGTATGTATGTATATATATATATATATATATATATATAAAACTGAATCACTTTGCTGTATACTGGAAACTAACACAATATTGTAAATCAACTATATTTCAATTATAAAAATAAAGCAAAAAAAAATTCACTATTACCTTTTAGGGTTCTTTTGAAGATAAATGAAATGCTTGGAAAGATTATCTGTGTAGTGCTATAAGTTCTTATATTTACATAAATGTATGGATTAATAAATAAAAAATATGAGGGGCACTACGGTAAAAACAGGAGGAGCCATAAAATGGTTCCCTCCAGTGTTGGTGCCATTGGTTCTGGTGTTGGTACCTCTGTCTATTCTTTTCACCTCTCCCCTCAGGTTCTATGATTCAGGGCTCAGTCTCCCCATTCGTCTCTTTCAAAAGAACAAATCCTACTTAGAGTGGTGGTTGTAATGAGGAACAGATACCATTTTAAAAGACACTTGTAAATGTCTCAAAATGTCAAATAGAAAATGTCTATCCCCTAAATCACTTAAGAGTTGGAATACATATCTAGGAGATTTTATAAGCAAATAATAAAAGAAACAGGAACAGATGAGGAAAAATTAATGGATGAAGATGCATTTTTATATATTGAAAGAGTTCCATTAGTTTCTGGCAAGATTAGTGGAAAAAGTCCAATACTTAGAGTACAAAAATATTGTAAATTTCCAGAGAGAAAACAAAAGAAAGATCAACTTACATGTAATTTTTCCTATGTAACAATAGAAATTAGAAGATAGTGGAATAACATCCACCAACTATCAAGAAAAGAAGACAATGTTCCAAGATTCCTTTATCCAGCCATGATGTTCTTTATCTTTATTGCTCAGTGAAAAGGTAGGCATTTGTAGATACATAAGGATTTAGGGTATATACTTTGCATGTATCCTACCTGAAGAAAATACTAAAAATATGGCTATTGAATGAGAATAGGATCTCAAGGAAGGGAAGATGAAAGAAGAGGCAACAGTAATGAGTATATGGGATGGATATATACATATACATATATATATATATATATATATATATACACATGCATATACACACATATATAAAATATAATGCAAATATAAAATACAGATTATGAACTTGGAATTTATAAGTGTTATGTGAGGAATTGTTCATTGGGAAGACAAGAACCAGAATAAATTACAAATGAACATATATAATATATAAACGAATACAAAACAATCCCTAGGAATCCTAGGAATAACTTGAAATACAAAGATTTTGAACTACCTCAATAAAACTGAGGTTTTGGAGCCCTGTTATTACAGTGTTGGGAAAAAGACAAGCAAATATGTTTTCAAGGAGATCTTTGGAATGGGATGTGGGGAATAGGTAAATAAAACATCCTTTGGGAGGCTACAGATATTACTTCAAGGGATAAAAGAAAAACATATGTTTAATTATGCTTGTTAACTAGAGAAAGGTAACTACCAGCAGAATTTAAAAGTTTAGTAGAACTTCCAAAATAACCAAAAGGACAAAAAGGAGTAAACAGAAATGTGACCAGACAACTCGAAAGTAAAGAAATAGGCACCCAGCAATAAAGTTGAGTACAAAAAATTAAAGATGGAAGAAATATGATCAAATATTTCAGGGAATATACTAACTATAAGTTGGCTGAATTTCTCTAGCAAAGACCCTAGACTGTCAGATCACACTTAAAAAGGAACATTTTGTGGCATGTGATTTACAAGAAATACACCTAAAATAATGAGAAAAATGTTAAAGAGAACATAACCATAAACACAGCCAAATGCATGCAAAAAAGAAGCATTATTATACATATTATCTCTATAACTTTTGAAGCGGGATATAACCACAAAAAAGTAAGTCTATTTAAATCTGTGTTAGAAATCCTATTCATTTGATATTAAAAACTCTCTCCTTCTCCTTGAATGATTGCCGGAATTGGTGTTAATTTTCAGGAAAGAATAAAAAGATCAGGAACCATTTCTTTACCTTTTTGTAGGAGGCTTGAATGGCTTGTTTGAAGGCAGAATTATGGATGCTGCTTCGCTTTCTCTTTGAGGAATAAAAAATTGGTACATGAAAAGAGCTCTTCTCTTGGCCTATAGCTAAACTTTGTTGATCTTTATTATCATCAAGAGAAATTAAATCCTCATAGAAATCTGTTTCCAGATCATCTTCTTCAGTTTGTACCTGGAGAAAAATCCATATGAAGTAAGACATAATTTAGGAAATATTGGAGTTACTTGTGAACACTTAATGCAATGATCATTCATTCATTTATGCATTCAGTAAATGGTTTGTTGAAGACCCATCTTGCTAGAGAACGAGGTATAGTGTTAGTCCCTGTCTTCAGGGAGTCAAAGTTTAGTGAGGAAGAAAGATAATCACAGACACTTAATTCAATGTGGGTAGTGTTGTGTTGCCAAGGGGAGTGCCACAAATAACTATAAAACTCAGAGAGGCAATACCAGGGAAACCTCTGTCAAGGAAATGACTCCATAACTGAGATTTAGTGAGGTGACAGGAATAGAGAGTTATTTTTAATCTGCCTGTGAATTTGATGCCATTTGCAAGCTAATGGAAGGTATCTTTCAGAAAAGTGAGGCCTAGAAAAGGGGAGGGCAGATCCTGTCCTACCCTGCTCTGGCTCCATCACCAACCCTTTAGTCTCATTCATATGTTGGGCATTTGCACTCCACTGGCCAAGTCTGCAAGACAGAGGACAAATAAATAATCCATTGGTTCTGCCTGGTGGGTGGTTATCAGTTTTCACCTGACTGGGTCTGGGAAGAAGAAAAAAAAAAGCCAGTGGGACTTGAATTATGAGTGGAGCAGGTATTTGCCAAGTCCAAGGTAAATCTTTGTTATGATTATGCTGGTAAGAGGAGAACAATGGACAAATTTTTTAAAGTTGCAAAGTAAATTGATTGAAGAGTACTTCTTTATGTTAAAAATGCTTGTCTGTACATCTGAAACTAACACAACATTATAAATCAACTATATTCCAATTAAAAAAATGCTTGTCTGGTGTGCAATGGAAAAATCCCTTGTTTTAAAATATTCAATATTAAAATGCACTGTGAGGCAAACCACATGTCACAATGAAATAGCTTGCACAATTAGTCAAGGGAAGAAATAACCCAGCTGTAAGAGAATCTTGCTCAACAGTAAAATACAGTCAAAAGTTCAGTGTTCCTTTGAGACATTGCAGGGCCTGCTAGTTAGCATTTAAAATGTCCACAAATGAGGCTCATCTGCTAACAAAGCAGTACCACCATATTTAAATGTAGTTGCTGACATCTCTTTACCATTTGCCTAAAATAATTCAGACTACAAATATTTTATTTTATAAATTAACTCTCACACAAGAAAAGATGTGTCAGCCTAAAGAAAACAATATTTGCACGTAAGGTAGGGGCATTGGGTATCCTGGGCAGAAGCTCAGAGAAAATCTGACCACCTATATTGGCTTGGTGGGAAGGCAGTTTTATAGATGAGCAGTGCTGGAAAATTAGATTGAACTGGGAAACTGGGGCCTGGCCTTGTATGCCCTGCTAAAGCATTTGAATTGACGTCTAAATGCAAGATTTTGCATCTGATAAGTTCTTTAAAAATATTATTTGAGTGACTGAAAACTTGAGAATGTTGTCATCACATTTGTTTTGCAAAGATCATGTTAACTACAGATAACTAAAGTAGAGGCAAGGAGAGCAGTTTAAAAAACTGTTGCAATCAGCCAAGTGATTCAGGAGAATGGCCAGGTATAGGGGAATGGTGGTTGGGTAGAGAGAAAGTGGTGGATTTGACAGATATTTAGGAGGTAAGTCAACAGAAGTTTTTGACCAAGTAAATGTGTATGTGTGGGGGGGGGGGGGAGAGAGAGAGAGAGAATGAGTGAATGAATGGGAATGCTGTTTCATGAATGGGAATATGGAAAGTCAAGACAACATTTGAAAGGAGGAAGATGAGCTCTTTTCGTGAGGTGTAAGGAGCAGCTGGTGGGCTCTGATTAGCTCCATCTTCCTAGCATTTCCCAGGAAGAGATGTTAAGCAAACTCTGGGGAAAAGGTTTAATCCTCATTTTACATCTTATTCTTAGCCCTCCTGACTACCTGTGGATCTTGTGGGCTGATGACCTCCTGGGGCTCGATATGTGTTGACACTTCCACTTTTGTGTTTGAAGAAAGGAGCTGGGTTTGTAGGGAGGGGCAGAAGAGAGTTAAGAGAGACTTGGGGAATGGAGGGGACAGGGTGACACCTACTTTCTGTGGTGTGAGGGTTAGAGACAGAACCTGAAGTTGTGAATTTCACAAGGGATTTAGGGAGGCTTTGGGGGCATTGCAGATCTATGAAGGCTTGAGGCTTTGGGATATAGCAAGAGACCTTGTCTAGGTAGGTCAGTATATTGGTAAGAATCAAAAGTCTAGTGGTAACTGCACTCTGTAGTTTGCTGGTGACAGCAAGTGCTTTAGCGTACACCCAGTAGCGAGCAGCAGCTCCAAAGAAACGAGAGGAGGATTCCTGAGACACTGATACAACTCTGGGGACTGGTGCAGGGATCTTATGGTATTTAGCTCTGCATTTAGCGTTTGGAAGATCCCTGAGGGACAGAATTCTTCCTATGGTCTTCCATTCTGACTTCCTGTCCAATTGTCTTCCTTTCAGGAGCCCCCTCTAATCTTTGTGTGCCAGCCAGCCCATGATTTCATCTGTCTCAATAAGCTCCGATACTGTAGAAGAAAGGAAGTCAGATGCCTGCTGAATTTCTCTTCCTCTACTGTTTTCAATAAGGAATAGCTTAGATTTGCACAGCTGCCTGTTAACGGTATGAACAAAGTAATAAAGAGATCAGTGGAAAGTAAACCAATAGCTGTGACCTTGGGTCTGTTCTTTTCCAAATCTTTGAAGAAATATCACCATGACCTTCCTCAGCAATTGAATATTATCTAAAATTCAATGACGTATAGTTAGAGATCAGCTCAGGCAGCATCTTAAGGTTGGACAAGTTTCAGAACTACACGGATAATGAGATGAATCTACTTTCTTCTGAATGAGGATTTTTCAGGCTGTATTTCCTGATATAACTTGCCATACACGCTTGGGTTACTAAATTATATGGGTGGATCCAACATTCTGCTGGTAAATGTTTAACAACCAATTCTTTGAGAGGGAAAAAAAAAATCTGTGATTTACTACAGCATTTGCCTTTTCTTGTGCCATAAATATTCCTACTATAGCTGATTTCAAGCTACCTATATGATACCCCTGAATTCAAACTTGGGAAGAGATGCACAGTAGCAAATTATTAGTACTTTTTTGGTGGGACAGCTAATGGTTTATAATGTTTAGCAAGGACTGACAGTTGGCTTTGATGGTTAAGTGTTTTGTCCTGCAAATTATTATATAGTATTTTTAAGATACAATAGATGTAAGTAACCTCAAGGGCATAGTATCATATAAGTGTAAAGTGTTATCTAAGCCCATGTTTGCTCTCTTGTGCTGAGCTTAATTAACATTTGTCACTTGTAAAACTGTATAAAAGGGATGCTTGCAGAGAATATAGGCAGTATGTTTCTTTGGAAATTATTGTATTTTGAAAGTAAGCTTATGGATTGGTTGTTTAGGAGTTAGAAAGCATCCTCCAACATAATGATATTATATGTAAATGTCTGGGTTTTAGCTCTGTCTACAAAGCCTACTCAATACATCGTAAGAATAGAATACATCTTCCATCATTGACAGATTTTTGAGGTTATTTTTTCTTTGGAAAAAGGTCTCTTTTGAGTTCCTATTCAGCATACCAGCAAGACCTTTTCTACCTCCCTTGGTAGTGGTGGACCCTCTGGGGTTAGCATCTTCTGGATCTGTGGGGAGATAGTGAGTGTTCTCTTTACCTGGTCAGAGTCACATGTTATTCTTGTCGCATCTACCTCCAGGCAGGGATGGGACTTCTCAGGGTAAGTCTCCCCAAAGGTGTTTGAATTTGGCAGTTGGACCCCAAGGACATTTCCCCACACCCATTAACATATATTAGATGGTTTTTAAATTGAGTTTGTCAAATGCCTGTATTTATATGAATATAAAAATTTTTTTTTAAATTTTTAGAAGAGATTTAATGAATTTTGCTGAACACATACTATCTGTAAAGTGGTCTCAGAAATCATTAGATTTTCTGAAATTCTCTCTAGTATGTCAAATTTGTATGCATGGATGTAGCCATTAAAGTCATGTCTTTCCTGTTTCTCTTATAAATTAAAAGAAACAAATTGTTTAGTTCAGCAAGTATGGAGTACTTATCATGTGTAAGGCACTGGGCTAGATTCTGAGAATATATAGTATGCTGCTTGTTACCTCTCAGGAAAACAAACAGAAAACCAAACCAACTAATAAAATGGGGTGGAAGGTAGGCAGAAGTACCCCCATTACACTTAAATTCATCTTAATTTTTTTTTGGAAGCCAGGCCCTCTTTTATGTCTAAATTTTGTGGTTATCCGAGAGAACTAACTATGGTAGAAGAAAATTCTGAATAAACCAAGTCATTTATCTGAGTGGGGACATGTTACAGCTATTTGTTCACGGGAGAAAGCATGAACTCTGGAATTTGGAAAAGTTATGCTTAAATCTCTAATCCACTACTTACTAGCTGTTTAACTTTGGACAAATTAGTTTCCTTATTTTCCATCTGTAAATTGATGATAATAACACTGACCTTACTGGGTTGTGGAAGGATTAAACACCAACACATAGAAGGTGATGAAAAATGTTCATTACCTTTTTATTCTGTCCCTTCCTTCATGACTCATTTTTCATTGGAAATTTAGCTTATAATCACCATTGGCACTTGGAGTGCCCCATGATAAGCTGTCGTACCTCGAAGTTGACATTTTCCAGATTGGCAGGGAAACGGTATGGATTACTTGCTCTACTGCTTTTGACAGTTTTACATATTCCTCCAGTGAAAGAGTTATCGAGGACTTCTCCTCTGGCTTCTCCTGCCAGAAAATGAAACCTATAAACAAAGTAATTTTTAAGAATTCAATAGATGTAGAGCAATCTTTAAAATTTACTGTATATGAAAGAAATTATTCTCTTAGATGTTTTTGACTCATGACAAATGGCTTGAAGGAAAGCCCATTTTTTTGTAGTTTATGGTGAGGTATCCAAAAAGGGCTGGAAGCCAAACTCAGCCCCTCTGGCTCTGTTAGGTTCTCCCTATTCCATTTACTTAATTGTTCTAGGCTTTCATCATGACATAAAATTTGAGTTTATAATTATTTCATGAGTTACAGAACCAGTACAAACTTTGGAAGTAGATTATGAAATAAATTATTACATAATGCCAATCTGGGTTCACTTCCTTCAGTATGATACAGTAAAAGAATTCTTATAGAGAGCTAATAATGAAATAGTAATAGCAATATTTTAATAGAATTGTAATCATATTAGTTTGTTTTTATTAATAACTATAATGATATTTAAAATTTGTTTAACAAATGCTTACATAATATTTACTATAAGTCTAGTACTGTTTGATCTGTATTTAATATTATTATATTTACTTAATATTTATGATAACCATGTGATATAGATATAATTATTATACCTATTTTACAAATGAGGAAATTGAAGCATAGAGAGATTAATTAGCTTAGTACAAATCAAGTATTTAAGAAATTGTTTTGTGGTAGATGAAAACTTTTTCAGAATGCTAATTGTTTTCCAAGTTCTTATAGATATTAATATGTATTCTGTGAAAAAAAAAGTTTTGTGTCAAAAATTTGATAATGCTGGATTACATAAGATGAGATAATAGAAAATATATATACTGGTCTCTGCCCCCCATTTCCTGGACCAGAGCTCTCAAAACCCTTGCAATTTCCTGAATGATGAGAACACTAATAGCATCTTTTCTTCTAGTATTTGTTCTTTGACCCCAGTTTTTGACACAGAGCTCCTAAATCCCTTGGAATTTCTTGTGTGACAGCAGTGTCTTTTGTTCCAATGAGGTGACTCTTGGTGGGCTCCTGGATGGGGGCTGGTCACCAGAAAGATCATGCCATGATTCAAGGCTTGGAATTTTTTGCCCTACCCTCCATTCTCCAAAGAGGGGAAAGAGGCTAGAAATAGGAGTAATGATCTATCACACGTATGTAATGAAGCCGCCATAAAAATACCCAAAGTATGGGGTTCAGAGAGCTTCTGGCTTGGTGAGCATATGGAGGTGTGGGGGAGTGGTACCTAACCAGGGTATGGGAGCTCCTTCCCCTTCCCACATCCTTGCCCTACCCATCTCTCCCAGTAGGATGTTCATCTGTATCCTTTATCATATCCTTTTATAGTAAACTGGTAAATATAAGTAAGTTATTTTACTGATTTCTGTGAGCAGCTTTTGCAGATTAATCAAACCCAAGGATGAGCTCTTGGAAATCTTCGATGTGTCAGAGGCACAGGTGAGAACCTGAACTTGCAATTGGCATCTGACATTGCAGGGGGCAGGGGCAGTTTTCCAGGACTGAGCCCCTAACCTATGGGATCTGACACTATCTCCAAGTAGATTGGGTCAAAATTCAGTTAAACTGTAGGGCTCCTGGCTGGTGACACAGAGAATTGCTTGGTTGGGGGAAACCTACCCCACATCTGGCATCAGAAGTGTTGTGAGTGTGGCAGTCGTGTGAGAATAAATGAGGTACACAGCAGGAGGACCCATATGTGAATCAGATCTCAGTAAAGCTGTTTTTTTAAAAAAGAGTGATGCCTGTGGGTTCTGTAACTTGTATCTCTTAGTCAAATTCTCACCCTTATTGAATTTGTACCAATGGGTATTTGAGAGAGGAAATAAGAGGAGCTGGTCTGGAAAGAACTTTCCAAAGTACTTAAATTTGCATGACAAACACACGTATTTAAGACTCTTCCATTTTCTGAGTTAAGAGGGATCAATGAGGAAAAAAGAATTGTTTACCTTTTGCCTTATACCATGTACTATAAATTTGTCACAAACAAGAAAGGGCTTGAGAAGAATGGTTCCCAGGTCATGAGGAATCTATGAAGGTAGCAGCTGCTGGCAGAGAGCCTGAAGGTAGGATTTCTGTGGAGGTGACTCTGTCAGAGTGCGTCTGAGGAAACTTTTAGGAGTGAAGCCAACTATGCAGCCATTTTGAGCTCTATTCTTTCTCCTCCCCTCTGTGGCATTTAAGTTGACTTTAAATATTTTGGTGTTTCAACTACATTGTGGCTTTTAATATTTTAGGTTTCTAAAGTGCTTTATCTAATTTGGCTTTAATGTTATATTTTGTAACTTTTTGAATTTAATTAAAATTTTCATATATACAGATACATAAATATGCATGTGTGTTCATGTATTATACGTGTGTGTGTGTGTGTGTGTGTGTGTATTTGTGTACGCGTTTGTACTTTGGATGAGCCTGAGAAAAAGCAAACAGCATACTACTATCGCCTGATTCTTGCTTCAGATTTCAGACCTTGTGACTGATGTTGACAAAGTACCAATGTTGGTATGTCTTATTAAATTCCTTCCTGGAGAGATGCCATTTAAAAAGAGGGATAGCTACCCCGGAAACTTCTTATTTTGGGTAGAAATGTGTTGGCGGGAGGCAGAGATTCTAAGGCCAGCAGGTTAGAGAGATTCCAGTAAGCAGCTCTCAAAACTCTCAATCCCTGGGGAGGCGAGGAGAGGACTGGCTGTCCCTGAGCCAGTAGGTTTTGCTCATTTCTGAGAACTCTTGGGACAACAGCTCTGGTTGGCAGGGGCCCACACGGTCCTTCTGCCAAAGTACACAGAGCATGTGGTCCTCCCCAGCTGTAACTCGAGAGTCTCGACCAACTGAACAAGAGGTGAGTTTGTAATGTCATCCCTAACCAATCAGAACATTAGAAAATGTGATGATCAGTGGGAGTTTCTGGCTGAGTTTTTCTTCCAAAGAAAGGAAAAAAAGAAACCATTTCTGTACCCTGATAAGATGCTGTTGAAACATTCTCGATGAAATCAACTCTAATTAGGAGTTCTTAGGACAGAACCTCAAATCAGTTTGTAGTCATCCAACATACAGATGAGGGAACTACAGCCCAGAGATATTCAATTACTTGATCATGATCTAGTGAATTAATACAGAAGTAGGTCTAGAACACAGCTCCCCTTATTTCCAGACTAATGGCTGTTCCATTGTACTGCTGTCCTTGAGTTTGTTTCAATAGCTTCTAGTTTTTATTCTAATCAAATGAGGTTGTATTTGCAATTTCTGTTTGTCTTTGGTGCCTCAAGATTTCATTTTATGCAAGTCTGGCCATACAAGTAAAGACAAAAAAAACCCCACTACAAAGCAATAAAAGTTTGTAGAAAACTATTTGTTTTCTGGGCAAAAATTGAAAGAAGAATTCTTTACCATGAGAAAAGGAGAGTACAAGAGATTACTGGGTTTTCTTATGCTTCCAACTAAGGTTTAGCTCTTGTTTTCAATTTTTCTTGTATTTCCTCAAGTTTTCTCAGACACTGTCTCAGTCTAATGAATTTAGAATCCCTTGCCAAACTTCCAATGTCCTCATGACCTAAAAGAGGAACATTAGAATTTCTGAGCATTATTTAAAGATCAGGAGGAGGGTTGCGTGGCCCACCGAGGTTTCTTCCATTACGTTCTCATCTGTAAGGTGGATATTGTCCCAAATCAGAATGAAATGGTAGAAATAACCCAGGTCTTGGAGTCTGGGTTTGAATCCTGTTCCTCCATTTACTAGTTGTTAAACTTGGACAGGTTAGTTAATCTCTCTGAGATTAACTCCTTTTCCTGGTTTGTAAGTTGGGCAAGTAGAACCAGATGGTAATGCAGGTCTGACCTTCTGCCTTTAAACTGTACTGACCTACCCATACATCACATAGTCCATGTAAGAGGAAGTTTTGGACGCCCTCGCCATGTTCACATCTCCTCTTACTCCCCTACTTTTTCACATCATTGTTTTTTGATCACCCTATTTTTTCTGTGTTTGCCTGACTCCTTTCCTTCTGGCTCTGTCTCCACTATTGGCTCAGGGCTTCCCTCTCATGCTTGAAGAATGGTTTTGCTTCTTTAGTGTTTTCACTTTCAGTACACTCACAGGCGTACTTTTTGATACCCTTTTTCTCCATTGTCAGTAGGCGTTTTTGGCTGAGGTTTTCTTCCAGGGAATGGAGAAGAAGGAAACGATTTCTGCACATTGATAAGGAGATGCTGTTGAAGCGCTCTCATTGAAATCAACTCTAATTAGGAAATTTTAGGACCTAACCTCAAATCAGTTTGTAGTCTTCCAACATACAGATGTGGAGACTGCACATTTCTGAGTGGGTCCTCACCCTTTCAAGATATAGTCCCGGGAATCCACCCTGGTACCTCCCAGCTTGGCTGCCCTCCCACCAGTTTCCCCCGATCCCCTCCAGAGCTGTCAGAAGGCTATAAAAGAATTAAAACAAACTATGTTTATGAAGTACTCACAGCATTGTCTGCTATGAACTAAATATGAAAATGCTAAATTCTTTTATTCCTTAGGAATGAGGATTATGGCCTGCGTGAGCTGCTTGAGCGTGGTAGCCTAGTGTCCGGGACAGGGCTGGTGAGAGGAGTAAGACATTCATGAGGAATGTAGACAATGGTGGGTCTCATTGCTTCATTGTTGCTTCCAACTCATTAGTTCTGAGATGGTCCTACTTCCCAAATGATAAAAAGATGATACATACCCAGTGCCCATCAGCTGTACACTAGGGATGGGATTATACTGCCGTGAGCATACTGATTTTTTTCTCCCACAATCCCTTTCATCTGAATTGTCTCCACAATCATTTTCTCCATTGCATTCCAACTTGCTCGCAATGCAGCGACCTAGTCAAGAAACAGCAACATTGACAACAAATGATCATTTAAGAAAGTATTTGCTGATTTGAAACATGAGTACTTTAAATTTCAAGGGAAGGTTGAAGGCAAGTTTTCATTATTTTTGATAAAAAATTAGGAAATATGGAAATGGAATGACAAACTGATGTTTTCCCTTATTTTTTAGGATTACATGAGTCAGGATATAATTATTTAGTCACTGTTGAGCTCATTGTCTTAAATAAGGGAAATAATTCTAGAATCCCATTACCATTACAGTGAGCTTGCTGCAGAAATCATCTTCTGTAGGAGAAAATTAACAATAGGCTCAGAATTTTTTTTGATTCAGGATAACAGACTCAAGGTCACTGTTTTTTTCAAAAAAACTATAATTTCACACACACACGTCTACTGGTACACATAACAACGTGGCTGAATGTCTGAAATTTTATGTTGGGTGAAATAAGCCCGACACAGAAGAGTCATGCCGTTTGAATCCTTTATCTGATGTTCAACAACAAGGAGGGAGATTAACTGGAAAGAGGAAAGCAGGAACTTTTTGGGTTTATGGAGATTTTCTGTACCTTGATTGGGGATTGTTTTCATGGGTGTATATAATTGTCAAAATCAAATTGCACACTTACTATCAGTGTATTTTACTATACATAATTATTACATATTTTAATGTAGATATTCACTGTTTATGATTACTGTTAATAATTGTTTCACTGCATATAATTTACTATATCTAATTATTTTATTTGGACAAATTAAATGCCTAGGTACTACGGTATTAGGTAGCAGTTTGAGTGAATTTAGATAATAGTACCAACTCCATGTACCCAGACAATTCCCTTCCTTTTTAAACTTGATGAATTTCATAAGGATCCTAGGAATCAGTATGTGCCTGTATATTACTGAACTTGAAATGGTTTATGTACAATGACAGATAGCCCGCCTCCTGCCCCTCAGCCTCTTGCCTATAGTCAGGGATGCTGGCATCTGTACCATTACGTACAGGTCTCACGACAATGATTAAATGTTTTACTCAGGATTATCTGGTTACCTATTTTAAATTGTGATCAACATCTCACTACAGCTATGCATGACTATTTGGACTAACTGAAATGCTTGGGGAAATTGGGTATTCTATTGAATTAAATTTTTGTACTAATAGGGAGTTCCCCAGAAAGTACTTAGTTTTTTGGTTAATAACATTCAGTAAGAAGGTAGAATGTAATGAAAGTAATTAAGTCCTCCTTTGATTATTCAAAATCTTGTATCGAGACCATTATTATAGTTCTGAGCATCATAAACATACAAGACTGAAAATACAGAGGGAATTGAATTCCTGTCATTCCCAAGATATAACCTGAAAGACGCTCTGTTTTTAAAACAGCACATCTCTAGTTTTTCTGTTTGCTTTTCTTAGGGCAGAGCAGAATGGGTAATTTAGTATGCAATAGAGATGATTTTCCTAAAGAAAAAGAAAGGACAAATATGACAGTTTTTAAAAGTTTTGAACCTAGCACTCACAAATTTGAACAAAAGCTAATTTTTGATACAGTTACATTAAAAAGTATCCCATTTTATCAGGTGGAGATAGGGGTACACATGTAAGGTACAGTTCTCATTAACCTAGGTTTGTGAGCAGGGTACCAGATATGTTAGGAATTCAATTATTCATTTGGTACTTCCAGGGATATTAGAGAGGATTTATTAGCAAGGGTAGGGATGAAAGCAAGAGGAATTCTCTTCAGTGATGTTTAGGAATGGGTGGCAGGAGTGATATAGGTCTGTGATGGGACAGAGCTGAGAATGATTCCAGACCTTGGAAACACAATGGAATAGGAAGCACAAGGGGAGAGAGATTGTAAGCCATAAATATATCCTATACCAAAGAAGGAATGGGAAAAATGAAGGGAAATTTGGATAGTACAGGATTTGTAGAAGTCAGCCTGCTTTGGCCAGCACATGCATATATATACTTACACCTGGAACTATGTAGTCATTTGAATGGTACATGATTTTCCTATTTACTTGAACTGATTGTGTTACTACAATGGTATATTATTTTTATAACTAGTTGCAAATTCTCATCTTTATGCTTAAAGTTACAACTTTGAGAGAGGAGTTGGCATAGCGCATGGGGATTATCCTCATGGGTACTTCTCAAAGATCCATGTATACATTAAAGTAATATATTCAGTCTTGGGGGACTCTGAAGATGCAATCATGAGAGAGGAAAGGAAAGATAGACACTTTTTGATGTTGTTGTTAATTGAGCCAAACATCATTCTGAATATCCTGAGTCAGACAAATAATGGTCCATTCAACATTGTATTCCCTTTCAGAGTGGCATTAGTGGATGTTTCTAGGAGAGCACAGTGGTATATCATCTTCAGTGGAATATTTAACAACCAACAGGCCATGGTACCACTCAGTCAGAATGGATTCCAACCATATTTGTGCTAGGGATTAGCTGGTTAGTGGTTGGATCCTAGGAAGATCTAGAGATTCTTGGTGAAGGGATCTGGATAGTAGGGCAGAGGTCACTAAGAGACCTCAGGGTAGCAGCTGCTTACCCACCATTACAGATGTATTTCAACAGTTCAGTTTCTATCACTAGTTATGGACATATTGCTGATGAACTAGAGATCAGCTGTGCCTATACCACTAACTTTCCTGAACTCCCTCATTATGAATTGTTAGCTCATGGATGTATCTAAAGCCTTCTCAACCTTGTGGATATTTCTGGCCTAAACAAAGCTCTTTTGTAATAAATCTCATAGATTTATCATCTATTGAATAAAAGAGTTCTTCCCGGTAATCTGTTCTAAAAACTACCCTTCATGGTTCAAATAGTTGTGCTTCAGTTCTAAATTTTTATCTTAATATTCTGGTTCTAATGTTAAGGTCTGCATTCCCCTGAGCCATTGCCATCAAGATTTTTCTTATATTCCCTCTTTTGTCAATATGTGACATGACCTTATTTTTGTAGGCATAATGTCTATCTCCCGACCCATGTCCCACCCTGACATCTCAGGTTTGGGGGATGAGGTACAGAGGGAAAACCCTGACACCAGCATTCCTGCCTGACATTCAGAAAAGATTGGCAAAGCTGAAGGCAGCAAGCAAGGAGTAAGAAGAGAGAAACATTAGACCCAGGTCTGGGGTCAGTTTTCTATAGGAATTTGAAATCTGCTATTTAGTTCTAAATACTTTTCAGTGTATCTCAGAGTACACAGAAATGATGGGATTTTATTCATCTGAACTCTAACTTTAACTTTAAAGTGACTATTTATATAAGAAATCAGTGAACTATGGCCCATGGATGAAAACTGACCTGCCACTTGCTCTTGTAAATAAAATTCTGTTGGAACACAGCCATGCTCAATTGTTTATCTACTGTCTATGGCAGCTTTGATGCTAAGATGCCAGAGTTGAACAGCTGCTGCGTAGACTGTATGGCCAGCAAAGCCTAAAATATTTGGCATCTGGACCTTTCCTGAAAAAGTGTGTAGAAATCTCATCTAGACTGTTCAAATTGTTGAGCTTTGGAGAGCCATTAATTAGCAAGAGAATACATAGATTAAGTGGTATATTCAAAATTTGATTATAATCTAATGATACTTAAATTTAAAAATTTACAATTTTCTGAATGAGAATTGTACTTGAAGTTTAAAAAGTTTGAAGTTTGAAATGGTTGCCACCATTTAAATCATTTTCAACCTCCTCTTCTGACAATTACCTTTGGAGTCATTCAATGGACCACACCAGAAAATTTGTCACATCATCTCTAGACATCCCATTGACATACTATCTTAGCTTTAATATTCTTATCTTAATAAACTATATTAAAATTTTAAAACTCTGTCACCCCTTTTCAATTGCTTATTCTAGATTTGTGCTTCTTAATAACCAATTTTTTTTTTTTTTTTTTTTGCGGCACGCGGGCCTCTCACTGTTGCGGCCTCTCCCGTCGCAGAGCACAGGCTCCGGACGCGCAGGCTCAGTGGCCATGGCTCACGGTCCCAGCCGCTCCGCGGCATGTGGGATCCTCCCGGACCGGGGCACGAACCCGTGTCCCCTGCATCTGCAGGCGGACTCTCAACCACTGCGCCACCAGGGAAGCCCTAGCCAATTTTTAAAAGTATCTGCCTCTTCCTCCGTTTCCTTCTCCTCATTCTCTTCTTACTGCTGTATCACAGTGTAGGAACCTGGGAGTCGTACTTGATGAGCAAATGAATCAAATAAGTGGTCAAGATGATTATAGCTTGAAAGCTGTAATTTTACACATGAATAGCATGTAATTGGTAGCATAACACCCCTGTCCCCACAGGCTTAAAATATGGTGGGACTTCTCTATCATGACTTTCACTGGGAGTCAATTGGAATAAATTTATTTAGTCATTTTTAATGAAGACTGAACATTTTCCAAAAGTACATTACCACTGTCACAGCGGAACTTATTCTTGCAGTCAACATCTTCAATTTTGCAGAGCTTAGAAGGGATGCATGGTTGAAAGGTCATGAGGGGCTCAGTACATGGTTGTCCTCCAAACTGACTGGGGCGCAAGATGGACCTAACTTTAAACTGAAAGAAAAGGAGAGAAAGGTGAGTAACTGAGGCTGGGTCAAAGCCAAAAACTATCTAAGAAAACTGGGCTTCTCAATCACAGTAGTGATTTTTCCTATAGTGGCGTTTGCTGAATTAAATAATGACTTTTTCCAGTTCTATTATTGTGTGTCCTTAGGGAAGTCAATACTTTTTGGGTCTCACTTTTCCAACCTGTAAAATGAGGAACTGGGACAAAAGATTTCTTAAGATTTCTAACTCTGAAATCATATGATTCTAAATTGAATAGAAATCAAATGCACACATATTTACTGAGCGTGTCCTGAGTGCAATAAATCTTCCAGATAATAACAGTAGCTCTTTTATTCCTCAAAGATAGTGTGACGTGATAAATGTGAAAGGATTTGGGGGCTCTTTTGCATGAGGAAGTCACCATGGAAACCAGGGCTGACACATTCTCCACACTTTAGAAGATTTTAAACAGGCAGTAGTAAAACAAAGAGTCAGAGAGGGAAAGAAATAGGACAGGATTAAAAAGTACTGACTTTGAAGTCAGAAAAATCCAAGCTCGAAATGTAGTCTTCTATTCATTAGTGGTGTATTCTTGGGCAAATTACTTAACCCCTAATGAGCTGTCACTTCCTCATCTATAAAATGGGTAGAAAAACAATGTGATGTGAAGTTTGAATAAGGTGATGTATGTAAAGGGCGTAGAACAATTTCTCTCAGAGAGCGGGTGCTCCAATAATGAGTTCTGTCTACTTCCCTAATGTCTGAATGCTTAGCCCCTGACCTGACTGGGGTTCACATGGGCCAGTGTCCTTACAGGAATGAGCTTGAGATGGGTAAATATTGCAGCTGGGAACAATAAACAAATAGAGGGACTTTCCCATGGGGAGAGGGATGTTAGAGGAAAGGCAAGGAGTCATTTTAATTAATGCCCCTCATTTCTGTCTGATTTTAAACCTTGGACTGAAATCCCCATTTTTTAGCACCTGTTTTTGCTTTGTGAGCTCTCAGAGGGCACAGGCAGTGGAATTCAGAGCTGGGCGAGTGCAATACCAATTCTGGGGGGTAGAACATTGTTTTTGGTGTTCACATGACAATAAATCATGCAAAATGAATCCTCCTTTCCCCCCCCAACATGTTGCTAAATGGAATTTTCCTTCAGTGGAAGCTGGGACAGTTCATTTTCAAATATTGAAGAAATTCAGCATTTCTATGACTGTTGAGTCTGTCAGGGAATTCGAGAATTTTACTGTGATTCCGACTTCCTGAATACACCCACATATCACCTACCTGTTTTTCAACACAAGGGTCACAGTCTGACCATGGTCCATAATCTCCCAGGAGGCAATTGATAGGACAAGTTTGCCAGTTACATTCTCTGGTCTCCTGCTTGGTGCAAAGCTGGTCGCAAAAGTTTTCCAGATAGTACTGATTCACAACGATGTATCTGTAACAGTGAGGAAAAAGCTGCTTAGAATGAGTGTATTCATTGTGGCTCCAGCTCCATAAGAAAAAGATCATTGACTCAATTACAGTGAATACAAGGAAAGAAGGTTTTCATGGAAAATCAGGCAGTGTGGCATATGTGCAATTCTTACCACTTACTGGAACTCAGCACTGGGTCCATAATTTGTTGGGCCCTGTGCAATATGGAAACGGGGGGTGCCTCACGTTCAAAGCTTATTAAGAATTTCAAGAAAATGACTGCAGAGCATTAAGCCAAGCACAGAGCCCTTCTCAGTGTGCGGTCCTGTGTGACTGCACAGGTCACACGTCCATGAAGCTGGCCCTGACTGAATTCCTGGAAGGGACTGAAAGGGAAAGAAAAGGAAGAAGAAAGTTTCTGCAAATTGCTTAAAAGATGACAACACAGGGTGATAAATACAATGATTGTGATAGAGCCAGAGTGCCGTGGGCCCAAAGAGTAAGGGAGAAAGTGACATGAGAGATACATTTTGAAAAATTCATGTGAATTTCCCAGGCAAGAAAGGGAAGGGCATTCAGAAGGAAGATCATGTGCAAAGATTAGAGGTGGAGAGTATGACACGTCCGTGAAGGGACTTGTGGGACGGACCTGAGAATTGCATAATTGAGAGGGATGGAATATATTGTGGTACTTTATTTGGTAGGCAGTAGAGAGCTACTGAGGGACTCTTGAGTAGAGAAGTATTATAAACAAATCTGTTCTTACATCCTTCATGGATGGTTTATTGGGGCAGTCAGTTGGTGATTTAATGACACTCACACTACATATGTAAAAATAGTTTTCTAACATAGATCTCAAAAAAGTGCTATAACAGTTAAAACACATTAAATATATGCCTTTCTCCTCCAAGTCATGTGTGCATCTTCATGGACTAGAAATATCTAACAGATTTAAAGAAACTGTGGGGGATGAGTAGTCTGAATTGATGAAAAGGCTGAATTATTAAATGTTATCAGGTAAACACAGTTTCTTGCCTGCTGGTCCATGACAACAATCAAGCTAATAGGTAGCAGTGCTGATCAATTGAGGTCCTGTTAGACTCAGTTGAATGAGTAGAAAATTCTCTATAATTAACTCTCTAACTGTAGGCAAGCAGAGTTATGTGCTGATTGGAAAAAAGCCTGAGTAGTGATTCTAAGTAAGTTAGTCAACTGAAAATATTGCACAGATTCTTAATTAAATTTCTTTGAAACACCTCAATTTTCGTGGAGAACAAAAGTAGACTCCATTTCAACCTTATGTGGAAAAGACCTCAAATTCCATCCAAATTCATGAATTCTTTTCAGAATTAAAAAAAAAATTGTGGGTTATAGTCTGCAAAAGTTATACTTTTAGATATATTTTTTTCCCATCACTTAGTGTGGCACTTTTGATTTTGCTAACCCTGTTCTTGAGGTTTCACAGGGCACAAAGAAAAGCTACAAAGTCCACACCCACCTCTGTCTGGTCTGGGTTCCAGAATTGCAGGTTTTTGAGCAGCTGGACCACAGACTCCATGGGTAATGATCACAGAAACAGGCTTGGCCCTTGTCAATCAGAGCACTCAGCAGGATGAAATATAAGATGGAGTGTCTGGCCATGCCTGGAGAGCCTCCAGACCCTGAAAAGAAATGATATAAAACATACCAAACATCTGTGAGGTAAAACTTTATAGGTCATTCTCAGTTACAACCTCAAATATGATCTTAGAGAACATCTTGCCTTCCTTAAGGCAGAGTAACACCTGTAAATTCACATGCTTATGAGTATAAATGTTATTTCTAAAGATTTTTAGGGTGGACATTCCCATAGTTACAAACCCCAGTACTAGTAAGTTTCTCTGAACTGTCAGTGATAGGCTACAAGACAAACTATGTAGTATATATTTGTATCTCATTTCATTCCTAAATGGAAATTTTTATGTAGTCTTATACTTTTCCAAATAACTGCTTATTGTGTGTGGACAGTGCCCTCAAGTACCACCTAGTACTACCTTTCAGTTTTTCATACTTTTCTGGGCCTGGGGAAGGACTTTGGAACCCTTCTTTTTGAAGCTCTATTTACTTTTCTGGCACCTTGGAAGCTTGTTAAAGAGAGTTCACTGTCCAACTATCTCTAGTTTTAGAGTCATAGAAGTTAGAGCTGGAACGGATCTTTGAAACCTTCAGATTAAACTCCCTCATTTTATGGATGATGAGGCGGAGGCTTAAGCAGGAACGGTAAGGTTGAGACTACATGACAAGTAACAGCCCAAGACTCCTCATTCTTGGATGAGATGCATTCCTTCATTGAATTTCTAATAACGCTAACTAGTGTTCCTGGAGCATCTAGATGCTTGGAACTCCACTACCCAGAACACAAGAGGGTTTATTCAGATGTGGCTGAATGCCAGAGAAAACTTGGACCAGTGGTTCCTCATGTGCTGTGGAGCCTTGAGGATCTGTGTGTTATTGGATGGAAATTGCAAAACCGTTATCTGCCCTCCCAATATTGCCATTTTGATTTTTGTATCTCTAACAAAACACACAACATGGTTAAATATGTACAGAAAATGCTGCTGTAATTAGTATAGTAACTTCCATTTAAAGAAATATTAATAGAACGCCATTCACCTAATTTCTCTGTGTCTCAGTTTTATTATCCATAAAATAGGGATAATACTTTTACCTTCTTCATAAGACTTTTGTTAGGATTCAGTAAGAAGAAAATTCATGTAAAGTGCTTAGAACAATCCTTGGTATAGAATCATCACTCAATAAATATTAGTTTTTCAAAAGAGTAGTAACACTTGAGTGTTTCAAAGTTAATTGTGGCTATCGGTCATGAATTTTTCAAAATAATGGGCTCCTCAAATTACAGCAAGAATCTTGTGAAAATTGAAAATATGTTTTGATGTTAAATAAGACTATTCATGTTTAACATGATTTAGAAATACGGCTTTAGTTACTTTTCAGCTTACAAATAAAATCAGATCCCTGACCATCTTTTTTGAAATTACAATTTCCCACCAGTGTTTCCTATCCTCCTTCACTGCTTTATTTTTCTCTGTTATTCATACCTTCCTAATATATAAAGTACTATGTAATTTAAATAAATATCTCCTCTTTCCTTTCTCCTTCTTCACTAAAATATGAACACCATGACAGTTGATCTTTTTTGTCTGTTTTGTTCATTTCAGCATTTAGAAGAATGAGAGCAAGCATACCACGCAAAGAATAAATGTTGTAGAATTGAGTCTAGGAAACAGTTTAGAAACGGGTTTTGATGAAATCTGAATAATGTAATTTAAGTCCATAATTACAGCCACTTCTGTAATATTATTCTCAAAATTTCTGCCAGATTAAGTATATTTCATAGACTAGAAATGAACTTGGCTGTTCAGTTGTCACCCATTGTTTCAGCAAGAGTGATAGTTTGTAGCATAACTGGTTTATTTCTAGTTTGTTGTAATGGTTGATTTGAAATAAAAAACTAGATCTCTTGAGATTCAAATTTATTTTTAGAACACCATAATATATTAAGTTAGTCTGCCTCTTATTTATTTGATAATATTTATTGTGTTCTAAAATATATAGAAATGCATGAAGAAGAAAATTAAGATGATTTATTATATAACCAGAAAAATTCTGCTGACATTTAAAAAATACATATAATATATGCCTGCATTTGAAAAGTTTAAAAAGAACAGAAAGAAAAATGTAACACCTGAGATCTCTTCTACCTATAGCCAGAACCTCTTCCTACACATAATCACTTTTCTCTTTTTATAGGTAGAAAATGGAGGGAAAATTCTTCCACACATTCCCTTACACATATACATGTATGCATGTTCTTTAAATATATATACAAAAAAGAAGTATGATGTATATTACTCTGTACTTTGTTTTTCCCATCACAGTATACTGTAAAGATATTTCCGTATTAATAGATGTATATCTACTTCAATTTTTTCCCTTAGCATTCTCTTTTTTTTTTTTTTTTTTTTTTTTTTTTTTTGCGGCACGCGGGCCTCTCACTGTTGTGGCCTCTTCCGTTGCGTAGCACAGGCTCCGGACGCGCAGGCTCAGCGGCCATGGCTCACGGGCCCAGCCGCTCCGCCGCATGTGGAATCTTCCCGGACCGGGGCACGAACCCGTGTCCCCTGCATCGGCAGGCGGACTCTCAACCACTGCGCCACCAGGGAAGCCCCCTAGCATTCTTTTTTAAAAAATTTTATTTATTTATTTGGCTGCATTGGGTCTTTGTTGCTGCACTTGGGCTTTCTCTAGTTGCGGTGAACAGGGGCTACTCTTTGTTTCAGTGCATGGTCTTCCCATTGTGGTGGCTTCTCTTGTTGCAGAGCACGGGCTCTAGGCATGCGGGCTTCAATAGTTGCTGCCGGTGAGCCCTAGAGTGCACGGGCTTCAGTAGTTGCGGTGTGTGCGCTCAGTAGTTGTGGCACATGGGCTCAGTAGTGGTGGCTCACAGGCTCTAGAGCACAGGCTCAGTAGTTGTTGTGCAGGGGCTTAGTTGCTCCATGGCATGTGGGAATCTTCCTGGACCAGGGATTGAACCCGTGTACCGTGCATTGGCAGACATATTCTTTTTTTTTTAGATGTTGGGGATAGGAGTTTATTAATTAATCAATTTATTTTTGCTGTGTTTGGTCTTCGTTTCTGTGCAAGGGCTTTCTCTAGTTGTGGCAAGCGGGGGCCACTCTTCATCGCGGTGCATGGGCCTCTCACTATCGCGGCCTCTCTTGTTGCGGAGCATAGGCTCCAGACACGCAGGCTCAGTAGTTGTGGCTCACGGGCCTAGTTGCTCCACGGCATGTGGGATCCTCCCAGACCAGGGCTCGAACCCATGTCCCTTGCATTAGCAGGCAGATTCTCAACCACTGCGCCACCAGGGAAGCTCTGGCAGGCATATTCTTAACCACTGTGCCACCAGGGAAGTCCTATCTACTTCATTATTATTATTATTATTATTATTTTTTGTGATACGCAGGCCTCTCACTGTTGTGGCCTCTCCTGTTGTGGAGCACAGGCTCCGGACGCGCAGGTCCAGCGGCCATGGCTCACGGGCCCAGCTTGCTCTGCGGCATGTGGGGTCTTCCCGGACCGGGGCATGAACCCGTGTCCCCTACATCGGCAGGTGGACTCTCAACCACTGCGCCACCAGGGAAGCCCTACTTCATTATTTTTAATGACTGCATAGTTTTATACTGTATAGATGTATTATACTGAACTTAACCATTATTCTAACTGTAGACTTTTAGTATACATACATAATGCAATAAACATCTTTATATTTTAGCATACTTTTGTAGTATATCCATAGGACCAACAAATATTCCTAGCAGTAGAATGACTCAGTCAAATGATATAAATTTTTAAATGTTGATAGATTTTGCCAAATTGCCCTACTGAAATATGGCTCCCTCAAAAGTCTCAGAGGATGAGTTAAAATTATATTTTAATGTGTTTACTTTATGTTTTTTTTTATTGGATGAAAGGATACTTCAGTTAAAAAAATGAGTCTCCTCATTTTATAAATCTTCATTCAAGCCAAGAGTTTGAGATCAGATATAAGAATTGTTTCCCCACAAAAAAATTTTTTTCTCCAATATGCTCAGAAGTTAGAGCATTTCTTCATAATAAATCAGTAAGCATTTAAAATTTTTTTAAATGTTTAATTGAAGTATAGTTGAACTACAATGTTGTGTTAGTTTCTGGCATACAGCAAAGTGATTCAGTTATACATACATAACTGAAAAAAAAAATATATATATATATATATTTACTCTTTTTCAGATTCTTTTCCATTATGGTTTATTACAGGATATTGAGTATAGTTGCCTGGGCTATACAGTATGACCTTGTTGTTTATCTACTTTATATATAGTAGTTTGTATCTGCTAATCCCAATTTCCTAATTTATCCCTCACCTACCCTTTTTCCCCTTGGGTAACCATAAGTTTGTTTTCTATGTCTGTAAGTTTGTTTTTGTTTTGTAAATAAGTTCATTTGTATCATATTTTAGATTCCACATATAAGTGATATCATAGGGTATTTGTCTTTCTCTTTCTGACTTACTTCACTTAGTATGTAAGTCAGTAAGCATTTTTAAACTGTCTTACAAGCTCAGAGAAAACTGCTAGAATAAAAGCAACTAAATCCCCTGACATATGGCTGAATATACCCTTCAATTTAAAATGGAATTGACACACATTTGAGTATCCATTGAGTGAGATAAAAAGAAACAGAATTCATTATCATTGTCTGGGGAGGGTAGAGAGAAACTGAAGATGCTCCCCATGATTTTTATCCAAGCTTTTTTATCCAACTCATAAGATAAGCTGCTACGGCCCTAAGCTATTTCAATCATAAAAAAGAGAGGCTCCTTTAAAGACCACTGCACTTGCCTGCCAATTTTATTTCACTGGTATGTAACTCACATTTTCTGGTTTTCTTCAGCAGCACAGAACCATAGACTTTGGGACAAGAGTGTCCAGAAATTAGGCTGTGATCAGACCAAATACATAGTATGAGTCCTATACCCTATACATCAGACCCAAGTTGATATTGGTTTTCAACTCTCTTCAGGGCCCTTGGGAGCTTAGGCTCCTAAACAATGTGAAGTTTCCCTGTTAATCACTAGACAGACCACCACCCCATCCCCCCACCCCCAAATTGGGATCTTCTCATATAGAAACTGCTTCAGCAAGGAAACGTAAAAGAGGGGTTTTTGTTGTTGTTTGTTTTTCTTATTAAATTTTGAACAGATAGATATTTTCCAGAATAATTCAATTGTAGAGAAAACAAATTCTTAAAGTATTTTTTGGAATCAGCATGTAAACAATAGGTAGAAGTTGAATTACAAGAGATTACCAGTTCTCAATTCTCAGCAAATGCTATCTGTTTTAACTTCCAAAAGCTTGAAAAATATAGGTGGATTTTATTCCAATTATAATCAAAAACTGCAAGAACAGAACTCATGTAAAATATTCTGATCTCTTCTTTGGCTATAGTATTCTGAGACAATTTGGAAAATGCTAAAATGAAGATGGTAATGCCAAAGCTTCTTATTTGAGGAGATGCTAATAAAAGAGCTAATTGGTTCTCTTTTTATAACATTTTATTGTTATAAGGAAAAATTGTTTTATGTTAAAATGATAATTTTCATTCAAATAAAGAGAATTATTTCTCTTATTTTTTTATTAGCATAGCCCAGCATCTAGTATTAAATGCTTCCTTATTTATTAATTTTCAACATCTCTAGGCATTTTGGAGATATCCAAAATTTCATGCAGGCATTATACCCATTACCATACAATTTTCTTATAAACATGGAAGAAAAAGAACGTTCAGTGAATAGAGGAAGATAGTTATGAAAAATCTTCCACTGCAGTAACATAGTAGAAGAGCAGCAGTCTGCAGTTTTCTCATAATTGTCATCCCCTCTTGAACTCTAGAAATTAGTGATCCCATTGAACCATTGAAGATGGCTTTTGTGAGCACTTGGGGAATTCTAGCACAGGATGAAATCCATTTTATTCTGACCTGTCACCTTCCCACGTCCTTGATTTCCATGAATGATTTGTCCCTAAGGCAGTTCAGCACATCTTACCCGACAGGTTCAGAGGATGCTCTAGTTTGCCCCCAACTGCAGGTTCTTCCTTTCCATCTTCTTGTAAATGTCTTGAATCTCTTATTTCTTATTTTTTCCTTCCACACATGCCCTGGAAGCTCAAGAAATTATATTTACCACTGCTAGGGCAGGCTGGGGCGTTCTGGCACATGACTAGTCTTTGGCTAAACGGTATGTTTGTTTTACTTTTAACTGTAGATTAGCTCATAGAAAAACTTGATTTCACCAAGGCAGCTCTCTGGAAGGACACTTCTTTAAGAAATATAAATATTTTGGTTCTTGTGAGAATTAAGCAAAATCGTTATATCTTATATTAAAAGAAAGACAAATGGCTGTAAGCTCTTATGTTTTTTCATGCATGAAAGGGTAAGTTTGTTAGAAACATTATATACGATTTTGAAATATTAAGAATACAAAGGAGATCATTATGTCACTCACCTTAAACAGAGTTTGTGGTATCCAGGGAACTAATCTGCAATGGCTAAGGAAACAATAGGTACTCACAGTGAAAAGGGTTTATAAGACAATCCAAACAAGTCTTTTTTCCCCATTGCTAACTAACACAAGGTCATGTCCCACAGATCTAACAACACCTAGAGTGCTGTTAAAATAAACATTCCCTATAAACTCTGGACTTTGCAAATGATCACTTAAATCAGCAGTAACCCTGCAACTCTTCAGAGTGAGATATTGCACAGGGTCCTGATTTTTCAATGATTTTCCCATTCAAGTAATATTGTAATGGGTATTGCTACTGAAAAGTTTCTGACTTCATTTCCAAAAACTTTTAGAATAAATTGTTTAAAATTGCCTTCCCCCTTTAGGAATTTGTCCATTTAATTTAAAAAATATGGATTTTTTTCTAATTATATAATATTTATTGAGAAAGATTTAGAACATGTGGAAAAGTATGAAGAGGAAAAGTAAAATCATTTTTTATAAACAAACAAAACCACTATTGATATTTGGAGTAAATACTTCCAGTCATATAATATGTATGTGTCTCTCTGTGTAAGTATACACATTCAAAGGAATGTGTGTGTGTATATATATATATATATAACATGATGTATAATTTTGTGACAGCATATATATATTTACATCTTTATTGGAGTATAATTGCTTTACAATGGTGTGTTAGTTTCTGCTTTATAACAAAGTGAATCAGTTATACATATACATATGTTCCCATATCTCTTCCCTCTTGGGTCTCCCTCCCTCCCACCCTCCCTATCCCACCACTCCAGGCAGTCACAAAGCACAAAGCATCTGTGCTATGCGGCTGCTTCCCACTAGCTATCTACCTTACGTTTGGTAGTGTATATATGTCCATGCCTCTCTCTCGCTTTGTCACAGCATACCCTTCCCCCTCCCCATATCCTCAAGTCCATTCTCTAGTAGGTCTGTGTCTTTATTCCTGTCTTACCCCTAGGGTCTTCATGACTTTTTTTTCTTAAATTCCATATATATGGGTTAGCATACGGCATTTGTCTTTCTCTTTCTGACTTACTTCACTCTGTATGACAGACTCTAGGTCTATCCACCTCATTACAAAGAGCTCAATTTCATTTCTTTTTATGGCTGAGTAATATTCCATTGTATATATGTGCCACATCTTCTTTATCCATTCATCCGATGATGGACACCTAGGTTGTTTCCATCTCTGGGCTATTATAAATAGAGCTGCAAAGAATATTTTGGTACATGACTCTTTTTGAATTATGGTTTTCTCAGGGTATGTGCCCAGTAGTGGGATTGCTGGGTCATATGGTAGTTCTATTTGTAGTTTTTTAAGGAACCTCCATACTGTTCTCCATAGTGACTGTATCAATTTACATTCCCACCAACAGTGCAAGAGGGTTCCCTTTTCTCCACACCCTCTCCAGCATTTGTTGTTTCTAGATATTTTCATGATGGCCATTCTGACTGATGTGAGATGATATCTCATTGTAGTTTTGATTTGCATTTCTCTAATGATTAATGATGTTGAGCATTCTTTCATGTGTTTGTTGGCAGTCTGTATATCTTCTTTGGAGAAGTGTCTGTTTAGGTCTTCTGCCCATTTTTGGATTCGGTTGTTTGTTTTTTTGTTATTGAGCTGCATGAGCTGATTATAAATTTTGGAGATTAATCCTTTGTCAGTTCCTTCATTTGCAAATATTTTCTCCCATTCTGAGGGTTGTCTTTTGGTCTTGTTTATGGGTTCCTTTGCTGTGCAAAAGCTTTGAAGTTTCATTAGGTCCCATTTGTTTATTTTTGTTTTTATTTCCATTTCTCTAGGAGGTGGGTCAAAAAGGATCTTGCTGCGATTTATGTCCTAGAGTGTTCTGCCTATGTTTTCCTCTAACAGTTTGATAGTGTCTGTCCTTACATTTAGGTCTTTAATCCATTTTGAGCTTATTTTTGTGTACGGCGTTAGGGAGTGATCTAATCTCATACTTTTACATGTACCTGTCCAGTTTTCCCAGCACCACTTATTGAAGAGGCTGTCCTTTCTCCACTGTATATTCCTGCCTCCTTTATCAAAGATAAGGTGACCATATGTGTGTGGGTTTATCTCTGGGCTTTCTATCCTGTTCTATTGATCTATCTTTCTGTTTTTGTGCCAGTACCATACTGTCTTGATTACTGTAGCTTTGTAGTATAGTCTGAAGTCAGGGAGCCTGATTCCTCTAGCTCCATCTTTTGTTCTCAAGATTGCTTTGGCTCTTCAGGGTCTTTTGTGTTTCCATACAAATTGTGAAATTTTTTGTTCTAGTTCTGTGAAAAATGCCAGTGGTAGTTTGATAGGGATTGCATTGAATCTGTAGATTGCTTTGCGTAGTAGAGTCATTTTCACAGTATTGATTCTTCCAATCCAAGAACATGGTATATCTCTCCATCTATTTGTATCATCTTTAATTTCTTTCATCAGTGTCTTACAATTTTCTGCATACAGGTCTTTTGTCTCCTTAGGTAGGGTTATTCCTAGATATTTTATTCTTTTTGTTGCAATGGTAAATGGGAGCGTTTTCTTGATTTCACTTTCAGACTTTTCATCATTAGTGTATAGGAATGCAAGAGATTTCTGTGCATTAATTTTGTATCCTGCTACTTTACCAAATTCATTGATTAGCTCTAGTAGTTTTCTGGTAGAATCTTTAGGATTCTCTATGTATAGGATCATGTCATCTGCAAACAGTGACAGCTTTACTTCTTCTTTTCCGATTTGGATTCCTTTTATTTCCTTTTCTTCTCTGATTGCTGTGGCTAAAACTTCCAAAACTATGTTGAATAAGAGTGGTGAGAGTGGGCAACCTTGTCTTGTTCCTGATCTTAGTGGAAATGGTTTCAGTTTTTCACCATTGAGGAAAATGTTGGCTGTGGGTTTGTCATACATGGCCTTTATTATGTTGAGGAAAGTTCCCTCTATGCCTACTTTCTGCAAGGTTTTTATCATAAATGGGTGTTGAATTTTGTCGAAAGCTTTCTCTGCATCTATTGAGATGATCGTATGGTTTTTCTCCTTCAATTTGTTAATATGGTATATCATGTTGATTGATTTGCGTATATTGAAGAATCCTTGCATTCCTGGAATAAACCCCACTTGATCATGGTGTATGATCCTTTTAATGTGCTGTTGGAATCTGTTTGCTAGTATTTTGTTGAGGATTTTTGCATCTATTTTCATCAGTGATATTGGCCTGCAGTTTTATTTCTTTGTGACATCCTTGTCTGGTTTTGGTATCAGGGTGATAGTGGCCTCGTAGAATGAGTTTAGGACTGTTCCTCTCTCTGCTATATTTTGGAAGAGTTTGAGAAGGATAGGTGTTAGCTCTTCTCTAAATGTTTGATAGAATTCACCTGTGAAGCCATCTGGTCCTGGGCTTTTGTTTGTTGGAAGATTTTTAATCACAGTTTCAATTTCAGTGCTTGTGATTGGTCTGTTCATATTTTGTATTTCCTCCTGATTCAGTCTTAGCAGGTTGTCCATTTCTAAGAATTTCTTCCAGGTTGTCCATTTTATTGGCATAGAGTTGCTTGTAGTAATCTCTCATGATCTTTTTTATTTCTGCAGTGTCAGTTGTTACTTCTCTTTCATTTCTAATTCTATTGATTTGAGTCTTCTCCTTTTTTCTTGATGAGTCTGGCTAATAGTTTATCAATTTTGATTATCTTCTCAAAGAACCAGCTTTTAATTTTATTGATCTTTGCTATCATTTCCTTCATTTCTTTTTCATTTATTTCTAATCTGATCTTTATGATTTCTTTCCTTCTACTAACTTTGGGTTTTTTTTTGTTCTTTTTTCTCTAATTCCTTTAGGTGCCATGTTAGGTTGTTTATTCGAGATGTTTCCTGTTTTTTAAGGTAGGATTGTATTGCTATAAACTTCCCTCTTAGAACTGCTTTTGCTGCATCCCATAGATTTTGGGTCATCGTGTCTCCATTGCCATTTGTTTCTAGGTATTTTTTGGTTTCCTCTTTGATTTCTTCAGTGATCATTCGTTATTAAGTAGTGTATTCTTTACCCTCCATGTGTTTGTATTTTTTACAGATCTTTTCCTGTAAGTGATATCTAGTCTCATACCGTTGTGGTCGGAAAAGATACTTGATAGAATTTCAATTTTCTTAAATTTACCAAGGCTTGATTTGTGACCCAAGATATGATCTATCCTGGATAATGTTCCATGAGCACTTGAGAAAAATGTGTATTCTGTTGTTTTTGGATGGAATGTCCTATAAATATCAGTTAAATCCATCTTGTTTAATGTATCATTTAAAGCTTGTGTTTCCTTATTTATTTTCATTTTGGATGATCTGTCCATGGGTGAAAGTGGGGTGTTAAAGTCCCCTACTATGAACATGTTACTGTCAATTTCCCCTTTTATGGCTGTTAGTATTTGCCTTATGTATTGAGGTGCTCCTATGTTGGGTGCATAAATATTTACAATTGTTGTATCTTCTTCTTGGATTGATCCCTTGATCATTATGTAGTGTCCTTCTTTGTCTCTTCTAATAGTCTTTATTTTAAAGTCTATTTTGTCTGATATGAGAATTGCTACTCCAACTTTCTTTTGGTTTCCATTTGCATGAAATATGTTTTTCCATCCCCTTACTTTCAGTCTGTATGTGTGTCTAGGTCTGAAGTGGGTCTCTTGTAGATGGCAAATATATGGGTCTTGTTTTGTATCCATTCAGCCAATCTGTGTCTTTTGGTGGGAGCATTTAGTCCATTTACTTTTAAGGTAATTATCGATATGTATGTTCCTATTCCCATTTTCTAAATTGTTTTAGGTTTGTTATTGTAGGGCTTTTCCTTCTCTTGTCTTTCTTGCCTAGAGAAGTTCCTTTAGCATTTGTTGTAAAGCTGGTTTGGTGGTGCTGAACTCTCTCAGCTTTTGCTTGTCTGTAAAGGTTTTAATTACTCCATCAAATCTGAATGAGATTCTTGCTGGGTAGAGTAATCTTGGTTGCAGGTTTTTCTCCTTCATCACTTTAAATATGTCCTGCCAGTCCCTTCTGGCTTGCAGAGTTTCTGCTGAAAGATCAGCTGTTAACCTTATGGGGATTCCCTTGTGTGTTATTTGTTGTTTTCCCCTTGCTGCTTTTAATATGTTTTCTTTGTATTTAATTTTTGACAGTTTGATTAATATGTGTCTTGGCATATTTCTCCTTGGATTAATCCTGTATGGGACTCTCTGTGCTCCTGGACTTGATTAACTATTTCCTTTCCCATATTAGGGAAGTTTTCAACTATACTCTCTTCATATATTTTCTCAGTCCCTTTCTTTTTATCTTCTTCTTCTGAAACCCCTATAATTCAAATGTGGGTGCACTTAATGTTGTCCCAGAGGTCTCTGAGACTGTCCTCAGGTCTTTTCATTCTTTTTTCTTTATTCTGTTCTGCAGTAGTTATTTCCACTATTTTATCTTCCAGGTCACTTATCCGTTCTTCTGCCTCAGTTATTCTGCTATTGATCCCATCTAGAGTATTTTTCATTTCATTTATTGTGTGGTTCATCATTGTTTTTTTCATCTTTAGTTCTTCTAGGTCCTTGTTAAACGTTTCTTGAATTTTGTCTATTCTATTTCCAAGATTTTGGATCATATTTACTATCATTATTCTGACTTCTCTTTCAGGTAGACTGCCTATTTCCTCTTCATTTGTTAGGTCTGGTGGGTTTTTGTCTTGCTCCTTCATCTGCTCTGTGTTTTTCTGTCTTCTCATTTTGCTTATCTTACTGTGTTTGGGGTATCCGTTTTGCAGGCTGCAGGTTCGTAGTTCCCGTTGTTTTTGGTGTCTGTCCCCAGTGGCTAAGGTTGGTTCAGTGGGTTGTGTAGGCTTCCTGGTGGAGGCGACTAGTGCCTGTGTTCTGGTGGATGAGGCTGGATCTCGTCTTTCTCTTGAGCAGGTCCATGTCTGGTGGTGTGTTTTGGGGTGTCTGTGGACTTATTGTGATTTTAGGCAGCCTCTCTGCTAATGGGCGGGGTTGCGTTCCTGTCTTGCTAGTTGTTTGGCATAGGGTGTCCAGCACTGTAGCTTGCTGGTCGTTGAGTGAAGCTGGGTGCTGGTGTTGAGATGGAGATCTCTGGGAGATTTTCACCGTTTGATATTATGTGGAGCTGGGAGGTCTCTTGTGGACCAGTGTCCTTAAGTTGGCTCTCCCACCTCAGAGGCATAGTACTGACTCCTGGCTGCAGCACCAAGAGCCTTTCATCTACACAGCTCAGAATAAAGGGAGAAAAAGTAGAAAGAAAGAATTAGTAGGGAGGGAGGAAGGAAGGAAAAAAAGAAAGGAGATAGAGTAAAATAAAATAAAGTAAGGTAAAATATAATAAAGTTATTAAAATAAAAAAATAATTATTAAGAGAAAAAAGAAAAAATAATAAAAAGAAAACAACCCCCCTCCCCAAAATGGATGGATAGGACCGTAGGACAAATGGTGGAAGCAAAGCTATACAGAGAAAATCTCAGACAGAAGCATACACATACACACTCACAAAAAGAGGAAAAGGGGAAAAAATCATAAATCTTGCTCTCAAAGTCCACCTCCTTAATTTGGGATGATTGATTGTCTATTCATGTATTCCACAGGTGCAGGGTACATCAAGTTGATTGTGGAGCTTTAATCCGCTGCTTCTGAGGCTGCTGGGAGAGATTTCCCTTTCTCTTCTTTGTTCTCACAGCTCCCAGGGGCTCAGCTTTGGATTTGGCCCCGCCTCTGTGTGTAAGTCGCCTGAGGGCGTCTGTTCTTCGCGGGTTAAAGGAGCCACTGATTTGGGAGCTCTGGCTCAGCACGTAGTGCGGGGCGAGCCTGTGGCGGCAGAGGACAGCGTGACGTTGCACCAGCCTGAGGCGCGCCGTGCGTTCTCCCGTGGGAAGTTGTCCCTGAATCCCGGGACCCTGGCAGTAGCGGGCTGCACAGGCTCCCCGGAATGGGGTGTGGATAGTGACCTGTGCTCGCACACAGGCTTCTTGGTGGCGGCAGCAGCAGCCTTAGCGTCTCATCCCCGTCTCTGGGGTCCGTGCTTTTAGCCGCGGCTCGTGCCCGTCTCTGGAGCTCCTTTAAGCGGCGCTCTCAATCCCCTCTCCTCGCGCACCAGGAAACAAAGAGGTAAGAAAAAGTCTCTTGCTCTTCGACAGGTCCAGACTTTTCTCCGGACTCCCTCCCGGGTAACCGTGGCGCACTAACCCCCTGCAGGCTGTGTTCACGCCACCAACCCCAGTCCTTTCCCGGCGCTCCAACCGAAGCCCGAGCCTCAGTTCCCAGCCCCGCCCGCCCTAGCGGGTGAGCAGACAAGCCTCTCGGGCTGGTGAGTGCTGGTCGGCGCCAATCCTCTGTGCGGGAATCTTACCGCTTTGCCCTCCGCACCCCTGTTGCTGCGCTCTCCTCCGCGGCTCCGAAGCTTTTCTCCTCCGCGGCTTCGAAGCTTTCCGCCTCCGCTTCCTAGTGTGTGGTAACCTTTCCTCCTTCACAGCTCCCTCCCAGTGGTGCAGGTCCCGTCCCTATCCATTTGTCTCTGTTTATTCTTTTTTCTTTTGCCCTACCCAGGTCCGTGGGGGGTTTCTTGCCTTTTGGGAGGTCTGAGGTCTTCTGCCAGCGTTCAGTAGGTGTTCTGTAGGAGTTGTTCCACGTGTAGATGTATTTCTGGTGTATCTGTGGGGAGGAAGGTGATCTCCGCGTCTTACTCTTCCGCCATCTTCCTGGAAGTCTGACAGCATATATTTTTAAAAAGATTTAACTGCACAGAATTTATCACATTCCACAGTGTATAGAACCATATCGTCATTGGTCTGTGCAAGATCTTTTACCTTTTTTTTTTTTTGCTGTACGCGGGCCTCTCACTGTTGTGGCCTCTCCCGTTGCGGAGCACAGGCTCCGGACGCGCAGGCTCAGCGGCCATGGCTCACGGGCCCAGCCGCTCCGTGGCATGTGGGATCTTCCCAGACCAGGGCACGAACCCGTGTCCCCTGCATCGGCAGGTGGATTCTCAACCACCGCGCCACCAGGGAAGCCCAGATCTTTTACTTTATTTCACTAATTTCCCCCATGATCTTGTTTCATTTCTTTTCCCGGATTAGTTATGTGTTAGTGTATTTCATGTTTGTCGTTACATATGATTATTTATATATATGTGTTTATATCGTAAAAATACAAAGATTATTTTCCATGTGTATTTTTGTAATTTACACAAATGGTATTTTGCTAAAAGTTTTATTTGGTTTTTTACTTCCTTCATTCAACATTATGCTTCTGAGCCTTATTCAGTGTAAATCTACTGGAACACAGACATTCATTGTATCAACTACATTTTATTTATCCACTCTTTTAGCAGGTATTTTTGTTGGCTTCAACTCTCTGCAGTTATAAACACAATTTGCTCTTTCCTTGTGAACCTGTGAGAAAATTCCTAAAGACTTCCAGGTTGCTCTTCAGAAAAACTATACACGTTTACACACTTACCAGCAGCCTATGTGGACTTCTTGCTAGCATGTTTTGTTAGCCAACCTACTGATATTACCTCTGATGCACATAAAGTGGTATCTCAGGATGGTTTAAGTAGCATGTCTCTGATC
The DNA here is from genome assembly GCF_949987515.2 of Delphinus delphis. Lineage (NCBI taxonomy): Eukaryota > Metazoa > Chordata > Mammalia > Artiodactyla > Delphinidae > Delphinus > Delphinus delphis. The sequence goes on along the minus strand of NC_082685.1, from coordinate 139,024,134 downwards.
AGTAGTGAACTTCAGTAAACCATTGCTCACCAGACCTTCTGGCTATCTGTGAATTAACAATTCATATTCTCTGATTATTTTCCTATTGTGCTCCTTTATACTTTTGTTGCCTGATTTTCAGGTGTGCCCCATACATTCTAGATATTAGTGTCTTGTAAGATTTGGATTTTACAGATCTCTCTTCTCTCAGTCTGTCACCTATGTGTTAGTTTTACCTGTGGTATCTTTGATTGATGAGAGAATCTTAACTTTAATGTAATTTAATTTGTCTATTTTTCCCTAATAATTTTTGCTTTGGATAGTTTTTCTTTCGCTTAAGAAATCATTTTGTTTAAGAAATCTACAGTCACAGATATAGTCCTAAATTTTCTTCAATTAATCCTATAGTTTTATGTTTCAGAAATCCTCTTTAGTTCTCTATAGTTACACTGTAATTTTATAAATGGTATGAGGTAGAATAAAGTAAATGAAACAAAACCCAAAACACTTGTAGTTAATATCATAGTTAGTGGAAAAATATTGAACCTTTTCTTCCTAAGGGCAGAACAGAGATGCCCGTTATCACTACTTTGGAGCACAGGCTCCGGACGCACAGGCTCAGCGGCCAAGGCTCACGGGCCTAGCTGCTCCGCGGCATGTGGGATCTTCCTGGACCGGGGCATGAACTCGTGTCCCCTGCATCAGCTGGAGGACTCTCAACCACTGCCCCACCAGGGAAGCCCCTATCACCACTTTTATTCAATACTGTACTGGAGATCTTATCCAGTGCAAGAAGGAAGGGAAAAAAAGGTATTATACTGAAAAGAAAGTAAAGAAAATGGTATTACTTACAGACAGAATGATTGTGTACATAGAAAATCCAAAAAGAGTTACAGATACATATTAGAATTAACAAATGAATTTAATAAGATTACTAGATACAACTTTATTACAGAAAAAATTATTTCTGTATCCCAGCAAAACCAAATAAAATATTTAGTCTGGAAAGACTTAAAATAGCAATGGTCAAATGTGCTTTTTACATCTAATGACAATTATGATTCTATGAAAGGTTCACAGTATAGCTTGAGAGTTGCTAATATGGGTAATTATGCTAAGGTGAAGTGAGACAAAATAGTGCAATAGAAAAAAAAGGAAAAAAGAAAACTAGGGATTGAGAATGTGGAGACATATTTTACTCTTGATTCTGCAATAACCAGCTAGGTGACTTTCAACAAGTCACTTTACTTCATTGTAACTGTTTCCTTATTTGTAAATTAAATGTTTTTCAAACTTTTTTTCAAAATAGTAGAAAATTTCTTTAAAAATACTAATTATATCCTTAATATGAAAAATGGCTAAAACAAATATTCTTCAGAAAAATTAAACTTTCACCAAGTGGCGGGGAGTGATTATTTCAGTGGGTATAAAGATTCGTAGAAGCACAGCAAGGAGCCAGTACTCCAAGATAACATGCTTTAACATGCATGGTAGTAACTTACCCAAGACCAAAGCGAGTCAGACCGAGAATACAGGTCTGTTTTCTTTCTCCTATACTGTACTGAGACTTTAAATACTGAAAATTTAAGCTAGGAAGGAAGAGTGATATGCTGCAGACCTGTGCTGAAGACACTTGGGGCTGGTGTAGCAATTTCACCCATGAGTACCTGAGACAATAAAGATGAGAGAAAATATTTTAGGACTGAGCAAGAAAATATATCCTTTAAATGTGTGTACTTCTTCCAGTTGGTTCTTTAAAATTTAAATACATTTTCCCTCAGGTCAGGGTGTTTGGAGTTAAGGGAAAATGCTAAAAGTCAGACCCTGGAGAGGCAAGAGTCAGGAGCCAATAGGATGAGGCTAAGTAGGGTTGTTAATTAACCTGGGCTATGAGAAAGACAGAGAAGTGAAAAGGTGTGTGTCATGGCACAGGAAAAACACAGGTGGAAACAGCTGAAGGCCGTATAGAGGACTTCTTGAGAGGGAGTGCAAATGTCTGTGACCCAGAACTGACCTGGCATCAAAGGAGAATCTAGCATCCAAATACATCCAAATGATGTATTTGGATTCTCCATCTTGGGTCCCCATGGATGGTTAAATGACACATCCCACTCAGGATCCTTTTCTAGAGTAAGGATTGGCAAACTACAGTCAGTGAGGCTAATCTAGCCTGATGCCTGTTTTGTAAATAAAGTTTTATTGGAATAAAGTCACAGAATTAGTCATTGTCTATGGCTGCTTTTGCACTTCAGCAGAAGGGTTGAGTCATTCCAACAGAGACTATATAGCATGCAAAGCCAAACATATTTACTATCTGGCCCTTTACAGAAAAAGTGAACCCTACAGCCCAAAAGGGAGAGATTTCTGGTCTGATCAATACAACCACAATATCCAGTTGGCTTTGGGAAGCAGTAGTCTTACTTGGGTCTGATCAATGGATGACTGTTCCAGAGCTAGGAACTGAATGCTTGTGTCCAGTTGTGTTCAGGTCTGCCTCTGGGTGAGAATATGAGTGCTCTCTAAACAATATTTGGATGCATGTTGCTGAGAAACAAAGCATACTATGAAGTTTTCCAGAACTGTTTAAGCAATGTTGGCTGGTGACATGGAATACCTTTTCGTACAAGATGATCCATATTTTCATAATGTAGAAATTTGCTAGTGAGCTTAAAGGTAGACTGATCGGTAGAAAAGGCTTTAATTGTAAAGGAAGAGAAGAATGTGGGAAGGACCCACAGGAGGAGGAGCCAGGACGTGGAAAGTTAAAATGGAGCAATTATCATTTTTCCAGAATGAGAATATGTATTCTGTTAAAAATATTTATGCCTGTCCTAATGATGACAGATTCACATCCAAATGGTATTTTCAGCCATGAAAATAACCCCAAACGTAAGATTACGATCAGTGGAAGCTGCTGATTCTCTGAAGGCTTTTACATATGCTAAATAGTCACATGCCAACTTTTCATTATAGCAAAAATTCTATAATTTCTCATTAGAGCCAAGACCAATGATCCCATCTATTTCACAAGTCCTTTAGGGTGTACTTTGTCAGTCAATGTGTGCATCGATAAAGTGAAATTGCAAATTAAATTATTTCACTCGGAGAATCATAGATCAAAAGTCTCAAGTGGAGAAAATAAAAGTTTGCTTTGGACCTCAGGCTGCCACGATCTTTTTCTCTTTTCCTTTGCTGCTAAAATTATTAGAATAGTCTAAATTAACTGCATCTAATTTCTTATCATCTACTCCTTATTAATTTCACTACTTGCAATCTGGGTTATAAATACAACCAGCCTAAAGAACTATTCTCTCAATGACCATCAGTAACCCCCTAATTGCCAAACTGAATGACCACTTCTGAATCCTCTATTGGCTCCTGGACATGGTACAATACATCTTTTTCTCAGGAAATTTCTCTCTTTCCTCTCTTTATGATTCTCTTTCTACTCCCACCTGGAACTATATCCTCAGCCTCTTTTCTTTCATAAGGCATTTTATCTGCTTCCATGTCATTACCTATCAACTTTGTGTTGATTGGTTCTTGTCCACCAATCTCTGTATTCTAATATTCGTTCACTAATAGTATCCAAATAGAACATCCTATCACAATGGTGACATTGACATTCTCTCTCCCCCGCTTCGTCTATTCTACTAGATGCTAACTTCTGTAACTCTTACCTCTGAAGTGTCTCTTGTCTATGCATTTCCCATCTTTTCCACCTCTTCACCATGTCTACAGCTACAGCTCCACCTCGAGCAACAATAAACTCATACCTTGAAGATAACATCAGTGGCTTAATTGGTCTCTGAGCCTTAGGACTCTTCCTCTATTTCCTTCTGAACTACTCTCTGTCAGGTTAGTCATTCTATAGCTCACCTCCCAGTGTCACAACACGACTCAAAACCTCAATGTTGCTCTTTTCAAAAGACTGTTCTAATACCTAATTTTTAAAACTCTGAGCAATTTGATCCTACATTAACTCTGTAGACTTATTTTCTCTCCTTTCATTCGTATTCTCCATCATCCAGCTATATTGGATAACTTGCTCTTCCTTCAAAATGGGATACAGTTTCTCCTACCATTGTATTTCTTTCTTGAAACTTTTTTCCCTCAATTCCAAATTCTGAAATATTAGTGTATTGTGCATCGTTCTTCTAAGGCCATTCCAAATATGTTTCCTTCTTAAACGTTTCTACATTTTATAGACATTTTTGCCCTTAAGATCAGATGCTATACGATTCCTTCATCCTTTTTTGTAACCTCTTATATGAAACTCATCAGATATTGCCAGGTATTATGATTATTTGTATGTTATCTCCTAGTCTCTCTTACTCCATACAATATATTCAAAGCTCCTTAATGATGGGACCTGAATAATATTCATCTTTGTAATTGATTAACATAGAAGTTAATTGTTAATTGAGTTAAGTTGTCTATACACAATGAGTTTGCAAGAAAATTGTTGAATTTTACATTATGCCTTTAGATACATGCCCTTAACTAAAATTCACCATGTATGTTCTCACTCTTTTGGCCTAAGAAGCAACAATCTTTCCTGCAGCACAGTGCTCCAAGAATTGTTTTTATTTACATGCTGAATTATTGAGTGATGCATAATGATGATATTAAATTGAATAAAACTTTTGGTGATTCTTTGGAATGTAAAAAAAAAAAAAAATGTTAGTTAGGCTCCTAATCTAAAACTGGTTTAACAGACTTGTTGTTGCCAAGGGGTGGGGGAGGGTTGGATTGGGAGTCTGGGATTAGCAGATACAAACTTTTATGTGTAGAATAGATAAAAAACAAGGTCCTCTTGCATAGCCCAGGGAGCTATATTCTATATCCTGTAATAAACCATAATGGAAAAGAATATGAAAAAGAATTTTTAAAAAACTGGTTTAACATACAGTTATCTATGTAATAGATATGTATTTTAAGATAAAACAACTCAAACCTCTGCAAGCTTTTGCCCCTTCTAGGATTATAGAGAAACCTGGATTAGATTTCAATGCAGGGCCTTCTGGAAAAGGGCAACAAAAAAAGCTGATTGAGATCAAGCAGGTCTTGCCTAAGCTTTTGGGTCAGCTTCCTAGTTTTCTTCTTGACCTCTAGTTGCCCCATGCATCTTCACCACTGTTACCAAGATAATTTTCTGTCTTATTCGGTTTGGGCTGCTGAAACAAAAAAATACATGGGCTGGGTGACTTATCAACAACTGAAATTTATTCCTCACAATCCTGGAGGGAAGTCCAAAATCAAGGCGCTGGCAGACTGAGTGTCTGATGAGAGCCCACTTCCTGGTTCATAGGTCGCCGTCTTCTCTCTATAACCTCACATAGTAGAAAGGGCAAGAGAGCTCTCTGAGATCTCTCATAAAGGCACTAATCCCATTCGTGAGGGCTCTATTCTTGTGACCTAATCCCCTCCCAAAGGCTCCACCTACAAATACCATCACATTGGGGATTAGGTTTCAACATATGAATGTTGTGGGGACCCAAACATTCAACCTACAGCATTTTCCTAAAGCTCCACTATGATGAAAATAACAATCTAATATTTGAGTAGCATTTTATGTCTTGCAAGATACTTTTCAAAGTGCCATAAGAGTAATATTATCTATCCGCTTATTCCAGTCAATCCATAAATAGTGGGCACCTGTTATACACCAGACATTATGTTGAGACTTAAAAAGATAAATAAGTTTGGTTAATTCTTTCAAGAACTTTAGTTGAAAGAAAATGATAGTTGGTTAGAAAAAAAGGAATATGAGGAGTACGGAAGATTATAAGAAGCCTGTAATCAGAGAACTCATAATCCCCCTTGCATATGCATTCACTTTTTCTCTTGTCTTTAAGTCATATACACTATAATTACCACCATTATTATTATCTAAAGCCTTTTATTCACTCATTCAGCAAAAATTTACTGCAAGGCATTATTCTAGGTACTTGAACAGTGAACAAATCAGAAAAAAATATCCTGCCTTCATGAAATTTGCAATCTATTATGCAGAGGATAGAGGAAAAAACCAAAATATATATGCAAATTATATAGCTTTTTAGAAGTATTTATTTAATATTTATTAAAATATTGTAACTTCAAAAAATGCAGGTCATTCTCTCTGCCACTATTTTCTCCTTCTCCTATGCTTACTTGGAGAAAATCTGTCCATTCTTATCTCAGAATGTCAAATTTTCTGGGGCCTGCTGAGTTGGCTGCAGGTCTCATAATTCTGCCTCTTAGACACGGCTGATGGGCTATGATTGGGCATGAGTCAATTGGATTTCACGTACCAAGGCTGGGTATTGAGGCTCAGAAACTCTCGTTAGATATAATGGGAAGCTTACTTAAATCATATGCAAATAGAAGCAAGAATGTCCTTCTGCAGTGATGCAGAGTAAGAAGAATGAAGTGGGAACTTGAAAAAGTGTGCCCAGGGAGTGTAAATGTTGTCTGTCACGAGGCTCAGCACTTCCTTCCCTTGAATTCCATAAAGCACTCCTCTTCCTTTCAATAAATTATATATTTTTTTGCTTATGATACTTTGAACATACTTTTGTTACTTACAAACAAGTGATCCTTAACTAAGATAAATTTTGTGATTTTCAAACAATTGCAATTTCCAGCAATTTCAAAAAAGATATTTGAACAACTATATGATGTACACTGCACAATCAGAATGAACCCTGTCCAATTCATCCAAGCCATGTATCCCAGTTGATGTCAACCCTGAACCCTGTCCACAATTAAGTCAATGGTGCATATTGCCTGCTTTCTACAACCACCAGCATTGTAGAAATTAATAAATCCGTTAAATATTTACTAAAAATGATTTACTCTATTTCCTAGGGTAGCGTGCAAAGAGGAAGCTAGAAATTGGATAGCTTCCTTCAGGTAGAGCCATCTAGGCTCAACCTACAAGATGGAAGGGAAGAGGCTAAGAAAGAAAGGCCATCCAAAATTCGGGTATGGCTGTTGAGAGAGCTGAGTGGGCTGTATTGAACACTGTTTATCTTCAGGGTTGTGAGTAGCTAATGATTAAGGCAATAATAATGAAGAAAGACGTGAGGTCCTTGAGATAGTTCTGACAAAGCGCTTTGAGGGAATATTTTTATTCTGAACACTGACGCTGTGGAAAATTACTGAAAAGCTAATGATATCATCGATGTGATCCTCTGGGCATAGGGCAATAGCTGAAGCATGGAACAAAGAAAGAAATAAGTCCAGGTAAGAGATCACTGGGATCGTTTGTCTAAGTTTGAGGCTGCGAGGCAAAGGAAGAAATATTGTGCTGGGGCATGTATAAACATTTCCAATTTTTAACAACAGCCTAAGATAAAAGGCAATGAGAGACAGAGCACATCCTCTCTTTGCGATTTGGATCACACAAATAAATATCAATTTTCTTCAAGATCTTTAAGGGAGAAGTTGTTTTAATCAAGTGCTTGGAAGTCTAACAAGGCCATTAACAGGACACACACAGTGTTTTACCCCAGCAGTGCAAGACGGCATTTCCTTATTGCCCTTCTACATATCACTAGGTCTGTGGCCAAGGTAGAGAGGAAAATGAAAGAAATGGAATGAATTGAAGTGCTTAGGGAGCTATTGTGTGTCCGAGTCCAGTTACCAATGTTGTGGCTGGACCAACCTTGTTGATCTTATTATGACTGCAAGATGCCCTTCAGCAATAACCATCAGGAAACTTTGAAAAAATAAAGGTTTATTACTTACAGAAACTGGAAATCTCACAGCACCACACCTGGAGCCACACAGTGAGGTCTCGGGTAGAGAGAGAGTGCAAGTGTGAGGGATCAAGCGCCTGGGGTTCTTCTTTTATTGGGGTCAAGGGTAGGGGCCTAAGGTTTCCCTGGCTCACTCTTTATTGGTGAATTTAAAACATAGGCTCACTCTTTATTGGTAAATTTAAAACATAAGAGCGGGAATTTAAAGTTTGGGGAGGGAAAAACAGTGGCCCAAAACAAAGACAGCTCAGTGGTGACTGGCAATGTGTTTATTCAAGATAGCTGTCTTTGAAGTCCACCACTTTTGCCGTGGATGCCTTGGCAATCAAAGCTTCAGTCAGGCACCTGCATTACAAAAAAGGAAGAAAAATGAACAAAAAACCCCCCACAACTGTCAGGGTTTGCACTACAGGAGGTCACTTTTTAAAATAACTGAACTCTGATGAATACTTGTATTTTTTTTTAATAGATAATGACAAAAGACAGTCTTACAGTGACAAAAAAACTCAACTTCTTTTGACATGGGATACTATGTGATACAAAGACAAAGAAGTTTCTTAAACACTTGAGAAAGTGAAACTGATCATTTAGCTGTGTTTATTCTTTCTATGACTCAATAAAAGGCCACTTTTTCTTGCCAGTCTATCAAAATTTGATTTTAAGAGGGTTGATAATGAAGTCAAATTATTTCCAAACCCATCCTCAATCTGGAAGTATTTCAGAAAGCCTGTTTCCAGGTTCATTTTGGAAATATTCCTGGAGTGCCACCTACATGTTAGGGAATGGGTTCACTCCTGAATATGATTGTAACTAAAACAGACATTGCTCTCATGTGCTTACTTATAGTATACTAGGCAAAACTGATATTAAAAAAAAAAATAGACACACACACACAAAGTATTTAACAACTTAAAGTATATAATTTTCTAAAGTAATAACTTTAAAAGTATGCAATGAAATATGAAAAGTACCATAAAAATGATAGTGTGCTATGAGAAAGTATAAAGGGTACAGAATTTAGATATGGAGGCCAGGAAAGGATGGAGGATGAATTTGAGCTAAGACGTATTAGATGAATAAGGGTTTAGTAAGTAAAATGGAGGGAGACAGATAAAAAGTGGGTGTTTCTTCAAGCTAGAAAAGGTGTTGAAAGCTTCACTGTGACAGCCCTCTTTTTTTTTTCTCCAGCTTTATTGAGATATAATTGACAAAACTGTAAGATATTTTAAGTGTATATTGTGGGGATTTGATGATATAAACACACATTGTAAAAGGATTCCCACCATACATGAACCCCAGTGTTCATAGCAGCCCCATTTACAGTAGCCAAGGCATGGAAGTAACCCAAGTGGCCATCAACAGATGATTGGTTTAAGAAAATGTGAGATATATATATATGATGGAATATTACTCAGCCATAAAAAAGAATAAAATATTGACACTTGCAGCAACATGGGTAGACCTAGAGAATATCATACTAAGTGAAGTAAGTCAGAGAAAGACAAATATTACATGATATCACTTATATGTGGAATCTAAAAAGTAATATACATGAATCTATATACAAAACAGAAACAGACTCACAGACATAGAAAATAAACTCATAGTTATCAAAGGGGAAAGGATAAATTAGAAATATGGGGTTAACGGAAAGAAACTAATACACATAAAATAGATAAGCAACAAGGATTTACTGTTTACATGACACAGGGAACTGTATTCACTATCTTATAATAACCTATAATGGAAAAGAATCTGAAAAAATATATATAGCTGAATCACTTTGCTGTACACCTGAAAGTAGCACAATATTGTAAATCAACTATACTTCAGTTAAAAAAAAAAAAAAGAGTCCAAAGACCATTGCATTGGCTTCGCTATTTCTGTGAATGGTCAGCACTGACCTTAAAAAAAAAAAGGATTCTCACCATCTAGCTAATTAACAAATCCACCACCTCATATATTTCTTTTTTTCTTTTTTGGTAAGAACATTTAAGTTCTACTCTCTTAGCAAATTTCAATTATAATCATATAATACAGTATTATCAACTATAGTCACCATGTTTTAGACCACATCCTCAGGCCTTATTCATCTTACAGCTGAAAGTTTGTACCCTTTTACTGACCTCTCCCTAATTTCCCCCACACCCCCAGCTCCTAGCAACCACTTTTCTACTCTCTGTTTCTAAGAGTTTGACTTTTTTTTTTAAACAGTCCACATATAAAAGATACTGTATAGTATCTGTCTTTCTTTGTCTGGCTTATTTCGTTTGCATAATGCCTTCCTTCAAGGGTCATCCATGTGTGCAAATGATGGGATTTCCTTCTTTCTCATGGCTAAATAATATTCCATTATATATATACACCATGTTGTATTTGTCCATTCATCCATTGATGGACACAGGTTGTTTCCATATCTCGGCTATTGTAAATAAAACTGCAGTGAACATGGGAGTATAGGTATTTTTTTGATATCCTGTTTTAATTTCCTTTGGATATAAACCCAGACATGAGATTGCTGGATCAGACTGTAAGTTCTCTTTTTAACTTTTTGAGGAACCTCTGTACTGTTTTCCGTAATGGCTGCACCAATTTACATTCCCACCAACTGTGCACAAGGCTTCCCTTTCTTGACATACTTATCAACATTTATCTCATCTTTTTGATGATAAGTCATTCTGATTAGTGTGAGGTGATATCTCATCGTGGTTTTGATTGGCACTTTCCTTATGCTTAGTGATGTTGAGCACTATTTCATGTACATGATAGCCGTTTGTACAGCCCTCATCTTTATGCAGGTAAAGTATTATTAATAAAGGAGAATCTAAGACCATGTGTACTTTAGCGATTAGCCACGTTAATGCAACAAATATATGGTGAAAAAGGAATTAGGGGTTGTCTGTTCTTTGGGAGAACTTGTTTTACTTTGTTCATTATTATCTTACAGTATTCCCATGGCCACTCCAAATCATTCTGTTATGCTTATTTATTTATTTATTTTCAGCTGTGTTGGGTCTTCGTTGCTGCGCGCGGGCTTTCTCTAGTTGCGGTGAGCAGGAGCTACTCTTCGTTGCGGTGCACGTGTTTCTCATTGCGGTGGCTTCTCTTGTCGTGGAGCATGGGCTCTAGGCACGCAGGCTTCAGTAGCTGTGGCACGTGGGCTCAGTAGTGTGGCTCGCAGGCTCTAGAGCGCAGGCTCTGTAGTTGTGGCACACGGGCTTAGTTGCTCGGCGGTGTGTGGGATCTTCCCGGACCAGGGCTCGAACCCATGTCCCCTGCATTGGCAGGCGAATTCTTAACCACTGCGCCACCAGGGAAGTCCCTGTTATGTTTCTTTTCCTTGAACAGACTTACTAATGTTTTGAGTGTAATTAGAACAGAGTTCCTTTTATAAATCAGATTTTTTTAAAAGACCTAATCTAATAAGCATTCTTGAACGTTTGGTTTTAATATTTTATTAAAATATCTTCTTTATTTTATTAAAGTGATCTATTTATATAGTTAAAAAAAATAGAAAAGTTTTAAGACAGCAAACCAAAGCCAGTACTTCACCATTTCCTATGTTTTCAGTCTCCTCTCCAGTACCAGTCACTTTCAAACTAGAACTTGTAGGGCAGCAAAATTTGCCACCCCAAAATGTGTCTCTTTGGCACAAGAATTAATTTAGACTGATTATTCTTAAGCAACTGAAGATTCAGGGAGTTTTTTTTTACCTTCCCTTTAGCAGCCTAAAAGAATTTAAATAGAGAAACTAGAAAGGTAAAGGAAAATTTCCTCCTCTCTGACAGGATAACTGGCGGGATTCAACTTTAGTGGCTGGACACTACTCACCCTGAGGCTGCTGCAGCTAATCGACCCTGGAACAACTGACAAAAGTCAGCAGAAGGTAAGAATTCTTACCGTGTCAGTCAATCTCCTGGATCTCTGACTTCAGGGTCTTTTGGGAATGAGCCTTTTCTCTTTCTAAAATTAGATTAGCAGGAGAAAATATTTGTGGAGTTAGTTCCTTGGACTTAGCAACCTTTGGTGATCCTTTTCTTCCCAGAGATATCACTGTTTTGCTTTGTCTCTCTTTTCTCTGTGTCATTTGTCATAAAGAGGAAAACCTTTGTTCTGATTAGTTTTTCCTTTTATCTTTTACTATGTCTTGAGTGCTTGGCATTATGACCAGTGAGAATATTCCTTTTGGTCTCCACCATCTGGAAGGTGCATGTACCAGTGTGCATTTGGTGGTCAGTCAAATAGACTGGGATTCCAAGCAACTATGGCTAATTGGTCAGAAGCACAGGTAACAACCTGGACTTGCAACTGGCATTCTTTGTCTGGCTCTGCCAACTCTCGGGGGAGTTTGTCATAGGGGGTCCCAGTTCATAAGGGACATTTGTAGTCTCAACCTTCATTGCTTTCTTAGTGCTCGCACTTCTTACTGCTTATACAACAGAGGACTTTGCTATCCTAGACTGTCTTTGACAGTGAGCTTTCTTGATTTTGTGATGTCTGCATACTTTGAACTCTCTTGTGGCGATGCCTCCTGCATCCATGTTTAAGTCATAAAAGACTTACTGATTTGAGTCAATATTGAGATCCTACCCATCAATGGCCAGATGATGGGTCTTTTGAACTGGAAAAACTTCTAAATTTGTAAATTTTTAGAGAGCTCTTATTTTAAATAGCTGTTTTATTGGTACCTATGGAAAGACCAAGTTAAAATGTGGATACAAGGAAATATAATGGCTAACCTTAAGAACTTCCTTAAAAAATGGTTTGGGAAGCTTTATCAAATTTGGTGTTTCAGCCTCCCCTCACGGGTCTTATAGACACTAGTAAAAACATTAGGTTTATTAACAATGGAATGGGAAGAAGCCAAGAGGAAAGTCAAGGGACCCTTCCCAACAAGGTAGAAAACTTTAAAGGGTTATTAAGAAATGAGGTAAATAAAGCAGATATTGAAAGAGGAACAAAGAGGAAGCAGAAAGGGAAGAGTCACGGGACTTGTCCCAGCAGGGTGGAAATCTTTAGATGCTTATTAAGAAATGGAACAAATAAAACAGACATGGATGGGGTTAAAACAACGTTTTTAATTCAGCGCTACCTAGAGTTGAATGGGCCAAAGGACCCCCTGCATTTCCCCCATTATTAAATGGCCCCCAACAATTACACTCTATTTACTTCAGTTTGCAGAAATTTAAAAAGCCAGAAGACAAAAAATTACATTGAGAAATCTGATCGGTAATCACTTGGGGCAACAGTTAAGCCAATTAATCACATTAAAAATTGACCAAAAGACCAGGGTCCCTTGGCTCGACGCCTCACTGGGTACCCAAAGCATATTACATAGAAATGGAAAAAACAACTGGGAGATGGAGAGAAGTTTCTGGGACTCCTTGAAGTGACAGCCGCACAAGCCGTGGTACCAAAACCCACTGGTAGGACCCTGACTTGGGCTATAATTAGATTGAGAAGATGTAAAAGTGCAAAGCTTGACAGGATTGTAAAGGTTGGAAAGTTTGAGCAATGTTATGTGAAGAGGTTATGTCAAAATTGCCTGAGTGTTTTTTGGGAATGTATGATATATCTGGCCAGGAGTGCTTCCCCTACCCAGAACTGTAAGACCAAGAGTTATTGATGAGGTCCTAGTGGAGGCTATGGTTAGAGGTATAAGAGTTGATGAAAAAGTTTGAGGTAAAAGTTTGTAGGAAAATTGGTGTATTTGAATGGGCTTTATGTAAAGTGGTTACATTTGTTTCACCAGATTGTATTGTGGAATAGGCATTGTGTCTCACTGGGGAAACTTTCCTCTGCCTAGTATTGTAAAACAGGGCATGTAAACCTGTTCTTTGGGCAATGTTAACTGAACATGCTAACGGGGGCCAACAGCCTGAGCCACACAATGTGAAATGGAAGCTGAAGGCCAGTATTCAAGGGCTAACAGAAGCAACAGTCTTTGTCTTGCAAACCTCTACAAAATCAGAAATGTAAGCATAACCCACAATTACCTGAGACTGAGCCCAGTTAATTCAATTGGTAGAACCTGAAAGCAAAGGAAAAAAATAAAAGAAGAAAAGAGGCTTTTTTAAAAAAAATTATTTATTTTTGGCTGCGTTGGGTCTTCGTTGCTGTGCGCGGGCTTTCTCTAGTTTTGGCAAGCTGGGGCTACTCTTTGTTGTGATGCCCGGGCTTCTCATTGCAGTGGTTTCTCTTGTTGCGGAGCACAGGCTCTAGGTGCGTGGGCTGCAGTAGTTGTGGCTCACGGGCTCTAGAGCGCAGGCTCAGTAGTTGTGGTGCACAGGCTTAAGTTGCTCCATGGCATGTGGGATCTTCCCAGACCAGGACTAGAACCCATGTCCCCTGCATTGGCAGGCAGATTCTTAACCACTGCACCACCAGGGAAGTCCCAGAAAAGAGACTTTTTCAAAGTACAAACGGCTGGGAAGTCTTCCTCACCCAAAATCTAATTTACGGACTCTTTAATTAAGATTGTTTGTCAGGGGCAAATACAGATCTTAGAAGTCTTCTCTGCAAAGATATTATAGATTTTTTTTTTCACTTTTGGATAGTATCGTCAAAATTAATTGATAAAAAGATCTCTATTTAATTGGCTAAAGCAAACAAGTGCTTATCTAAAAATTCTCAAAAATATAATAGAAACTAATCCAAATATTTTTCAAGTTCACACGATCTAGGATTAATCTTTAGTAAATAAACACAAGTTTAAGGTTATCGGTTTAATTAAAACAGGCATGTCTTTAGAATTATCAGCACTAAATATAAAACTTTTATTTTACCTAGGTTTACAAAAAGTCAATTAAATTGATGTTATCTGTTACAAGATTTGTCAGCAAGAAAAATAGTTTGGCGTGATGGCTGACTTTGTCTAATGTTTCATGAAGTTTTCATGAGTACTTTAAACAAAATTGTTGAGAATAAGGGATTTAGATAGAGGTGAGTGAGCTAAGACTTAAAAATATCTTCCAATACCTTTTGGTAACTTAAAACTTTAGAATTTTGCTAAGTTAACTTAAATGATAGGAATTCATTGAATGTCTAGATTATTTCCAAATAAGATAATTATAGCTGAATAATAATTCTGAAACATTTATTGTTAAACCAGTCTATGTTTACCTACTTTTGTCTTCTTATTACAGAAAAACTAAAGATATTTGGGTCTTTTAGTAAATATGTTGTACCATATTGAAAAAAAATTATGCTGTAAGGACATGTTTTCTAGAAATTATGAAGTGTAGTCATAAGTTTGTCAGTCAAAAAATACTTGTATAACAAACAGTCACAATTGCTTACTTCTTAGTTTTCACTAAAATTAAGGTGTCTAACGGTTGAGAATTATAATTAACATATGTAATTAAAACTACTAAAATTAGTATGGAAAAAACATCTTTGTATGCAAGGAAATTTTTTAAAAAGTAGAAAGAATGGAACTGCATTTTGTTCAGGAAAAAGAAAGTAATTTTTTCCTAAACAGATGTTAGAGAGAGAGAGAAAGGGAAAGAGAGAGAGAGAGAGAGAGAGAGAGAGAACCTAGGAGGAAATCTGAATGTAAAAAAGAAGTTTTATAGAAAAGGAACCCAGAGAAGAGTTTTGTGTGTGGTCAGTACTGCCTAAGATTAGATTGAATTTAATTGAGTAAATAAATTTTATTCATTTATTTATTAAGTGAATGAATTTTAGTATTAAAAGTAAAGTGGCGGGCTTCCCTGATGGCGCAGTGGTTGAGAGTCCACCTGCCGATGCAGGGGACACGGGTTCGTGCCCCGGTCCGGGAAGATTCCACATGCCGCGGAGCGGCTGCGACCGTGAGCCATGGCCGCTGAGCCTGCGCGTCCGGAGCCTGTGCTCCGCAACGGCAGAGGCCACAGCAGTGAGAGGCCCGCGTACCAAAAAAAAAAAAGTAAACTGGCATAAAACTAGAATTTGGGGTTTCTCTCTCTGGTAAGAGGATGGTTTTCTTGAACAATTGATCTGCTTTTGAGAACAGTTTGTAAAAGTTTCTTTACCCTTTAAGTAATAATTTGTTGTAACTTTCTGTATTTGCTTTTGAAATCTTTTATTGTCACTTTAAGTGGGTAACTAAGTATTGTTTCACAGAGACCTATGATCTTATTTAACTGTTTTAAAACCTTTTGATATCTTTGACAAACTTCTCCCAACAAATTCTAAATGAAGTCCTTTTGACCTCTAGCTAACTTTGGGATTCTTCAGAGGGCCCCTGAAAAATCTGAGAGAGACATTAACTACACTTATTGGGAATGTAGAATTACATGGGAAACATTGTCAAATAAGTGACAATAAGCCTTCTTAGGTTATATTTTATTGGTAAATGCTATTAATATAAGTGTTCTAAAACTTATAGAAGGGCTTCCCTGGTGGCACAGTGGTTGAGAGTCCACCTGCCGATGCAGGGGACACAGGTTCGTGCCCCGGTCCGGGAGGATCCCGCGTGCCGCGGAGTGGCTGGGCCCGTGAGCCATGGCCGCTGAGCCTGTGCGTCTGGAGCCTGTGCTCCGCAACGGGAGAGGCCACAACAGTGAGAGGCCCGTGTACCGCAAAAAAAAAAAAAAAAAAAAAATTATAGGAAATTCCTAAAAATCTGATGTGTCCTGGTAAAATTTTATGTCGTAATTTTAGTTATTATCTTAAATATTATGTGTCACAGAAATGACCAAATTTCTGTCAATTGCATTATAATTTATCAGATATTTAATCATGCCATTTTATGTCTTTTGTCATTTATAGACAATTATTTTACTCTGATGCTTTTGCAAAAATGCTTCATTTTCCAGAAGATTTATAGAAAGGTTTCTGATAACTTTCAGATCATACCATTAACCTGAGTAATAAATTATAAAACTCTAATGGAAAACCTGATGGCTTCATAAAACTGCTAACAAAAGGTCAAAATTAACAAGAATTAATTACATAGGACTGAATGAACTAATGAATATGATTATGATTTTTATGACTTTTTGTCTAAAGTATTACCGGTATTTTAATATTTGTTCCACTTATAAATAAACTTTTCCTCTCAAGCTAACTAAGATTTCAGCAATTTGGTAAATTATACTTTTGTAAGCAGAATTGAAGCATTTATCTTTTTCTCCTTATCTGATCCCTCCAGAATTTGGAGACTCTTAGTAAGCATTCTGATTTTCATGGCAATATAGTTATTTATATAAGTTCATTAAAATGCTGTTCTCCTTGTAATAGGACGCAATTGGAAATATTGGTTATATTACCAAAACTTTGACTGGAATGTCAGATTTGTGAATGTGCTTAGAATCAGATATAACCAGACCCTTTTAAGGAACTAAGATTAACTTTATGAAGCCATAAAACCCCTTGGGAAAACAGCCTGGTACCTTACTTACAGGGCTCCCAGAAGTCTCACCAGGTGAGTATGAAGGTCACTTCCTGTCAGGCATAAGAACCTCAAGATATTTTGGGGATCTTAGTAAGGGAAGAATTCACCCAAATTTATAGATATCACAGGCTAAGTCTGATGGTAAATATTCACCTTGGCTTCTTAGCCTTGAGAGGCTATTAAAAATTCAGTCTGGAGATTCCTTATGAAAAGTTTCAGAAAAAGAGACTTAAGAGGGCCTATATGGTCAATTGCTATAATTGCTGGACTTAATGTAAATAAGGCCAAGTTTAATGAAACTAAGCTTCTTTTTCAAACAAATCAGTCTTATTTTGGCTATCTTTGATAGAAGTGAGGTGATTTTAGAGAGAAAAAATATGTTTCAATATAAACTATAACACACCCTTGTGGACCTTAGATTCTAGTCCTGTTACTTATTTTTAAGTTTTTTTTTTTTCCACCTGTAAACTGGACTGGATCCTGAATTCTTCTAGTTTCCTCAAATATTTGGCTACAACTCTCTAAACTTACATTTTCAAATTTTTCCCTGATTTTGGCTTTGAATCATTGAGAACTAAAGCTGCCCTTTTTCTGAAGCCTTACAGACTGAAGCTGAACAACTTGATATAAACTTAAGAGGGACAACCGCAATAGTCCATGTTTAGATTATCTTCATGTCTGTTGTGTAAGCCACTTAGAAAATTTATCTCAACATTCAATGACACCATCAGAGACATTTCGAACTGCAGAAGATACTTTGACACTGACATCTAGAAATCTTCTTGACTTCCTGCCCCCTAGGCTAAGAAACTGGTTTATAATTTTCTCCAAACATTAACATTTGTGGGGTTTTTTTTTTTTTTTGGTCTGCATAGAAATGTCTCTTATTAAATACCTGATTCCTGTACCTTGTAGGCATAACTTTGAGAGCCCACCTGCATCACCTCCTCCTGAAATGAATTTAACTGGACTAACCTATTGTCAGGACTATGAAACTGGTTCAGTGAGATGGAGCAATCTACTAACTCAGCTCCTGGACTGTGAAACTTCTCTAAGAAATCGACACTGTAGAGGAACATAATTTGCCACCCAAAAATGTGTCTCTTTGTCAAGAGGATTAATTTAGGTTGATTATTTTTAAGAAACAGAAGATTCGGGAAGTTTTTCGTGTTACCTTCCCTTTCATTGCCTAAGAAATTTTAGATAAAGGCCCTGTTCCCAGAATAGAGCTATCACTAGATATATCTGGAAAGAATATGGGCTAGGTGTGGTGGGCAGACTCTGCAGGGCCTAGAGAGCAGATTTCAGCAATTTGGTAAATTATACCAAATGTGCCATTATCTCTTCATGGTGAATGTAGTGTACAGATTACCTATTTCTTGTGTTTTGATGTTTTTGTTTTCCTAGGAATTTGTTCATTTCTCTTTCTTTCTTCTATTTTTTGGCATAAAGTTGTTCAAAATATGCTTTTATGATAATTTTAGATTATGTAGGCTCTCTAATCATGTCTTTTATTATTCCTAATATTAACATTTTTGTTATTAATATTTATTCTCTCTCAATATCAGTATTGATTAAATTTTCTCAATTGTATTGGTCTTTTCAAAGCTCCAGTTTTTGGTCTTATTAATTTTCTCTTTAGCACATTTGTCTTCTGTTTTATCAACTTCCGCTCTTTATCATTTCATTCGGGTTTAATTTTTTTAAAGTTTTAATAAACATATCATTTGTTTTCAGTCTTTTCCCCCATAACACATAAAATTAAGGTTTTAAATTTACCTTTAAACATTGATTTAGCTTTATTCTACAAGATTTGATATGTTTCATTTGTTTTTCAAGTTAAAATATTTTTTAATTTCCATTTTTATTACATCTCCAATCCATAGATAATTTAGAAGTGTATCACTTAGTTTCCAGACACTTTAGAATACACATATATAGCTAAGTCCCACTGTTGTTTGAGAATATATTTATATATTACCATCCCTTTGAATTGTTGAGACCTGTGTTTTGACCCAATAAATGATCATTTACCAACATATGGTAGATATTTCACATATACTTGAAAAATGTGTCTGAAAAAGTTTTGTAGTCTTTTATCTATTTCAATTAGGTCAAATTTATTAATAGTATCTTTCAAATCTTCTACATCTTTACTGAATTTTGGTTGCTTGTTCTATAAGTTACTACTGAGCAGTGCATTAAAATATTCCAACATCATTGCCTATCCCTTGAGTTCTGGCTATCTTAGAAGTCCTACTAGCTTTGGGCTCCCTAGGACTATGAGACAGCAGAAAGCTCTGATCTCCTTTTTGTTAGGACTCTGGCCCATATATCAGACAATTCCTTAAAAGTAAAAGTGACAGAGAATTTGTCTTAACCACAATGGATTTTTCTTTTCTCAGGCTTCTTGATTGCTAAAGTATTTCTTGCCTTGGTTATTTGCCCTCTTTTTAATTTTAGAGTTGTTTTTTAAAGAGATTTGGTCGGATGGGAAGTACTCTGCCAGAGAGAGAATCAAAAGTCACACATGCAGAGTTCCTAACTGGTAAAGTAACCCTCATGTTGTGTAGAAATTTGGAAAGTCAGAAAAATAAAAAAAAAATTTTTTTTAATCATTCAACATTTTCACCTGGTTAATTCCTAGTCATCTTTCTGCTTGCAACCTCAATGAATTTCTTCAGTATAATCAGCCCTTACTTATATTCAATTAGATACTCTTCATAGCACTTTTTTTTTGTTAACACTTTTCACAATGTGTTATTATAGATTTATTTTTTATTTCTTTGATTAGCATTTGTCTCTTTCATTGAATTATTAGTTCCATTGTGGTAAGGACCATGTCTGCTCCTCTCTATAAACATAGTATCTATCACAGCCTAGAACATAACAGATATTTTATATTTATAAAATGTGTTTCTCTACCAGCATTATTTCTTTGTATATATATATTTAAATTAATATTCTATTATACATATCATTTTTATCTGCATTTTTCTATTTTCTGTATTTTTAAAATTTATTTAACAATATCATAAACATTCATCTATACAAAGATTTTCTTCTAATGCCAGCTCAGTCACCAATTATTTGACCTTGGGAATGTAAATTAACATTTTTAGGGCTTAGTTTCCTCATTTTAAATAAGGAAATGATAACTGCTCTAACTACTCATTCTGATAGTTGGCAAAAGTAAATGAAACCACTGATCTGCAAGGAAATTGTGGCATAAAAGATATTGGTAGTTAAACAATGATGAAAGATATGAAGATATGAAATAGTTAAACAATGATGCCTTAAACGGTTGCTACCATTGTTACTTCGTGGATGGCCTACAAAAAGTGTAACTGAGCTATCGGATGTGAGAGATCCATGATCACCTCAGATCTCTAAAGAAGGTGTAACTCCTTCTACGGACATCATAGATGGAGAAGCTCTGCACACGTAGAATATTCACATGATGGGAGAGGGATGGGTGTCATACAGCAGTAATGTAAGAAAAGAACATAGAGCTAAAACAAGATGCAGCTATTCCTGTTACAGAAAAGTAGGCAATTAACTTTTTGTAGTGCACTGTAGAGGGAGGCAAACACATCAGCAGAAATGTGATACTCAGTTGCTTCTAAGTAAGTGCATGAGCAAAAATAAATCATTGCATTTATTAATAAGGGATGAGAAGGAAAAAGAGCTCTCCCATCTTAGAAGATTTGAAAGAAGAACACTGTGAAAGAAACAGCAAAATCCAGGTGACACCAGATCATTTTCTTCTAGCTATGCTGGATTATCATCAGGTGATATGAGAACCTTACCTGTGTATACATTTACAGTTTAGTTAATTTTTTCACTAAATTAATTTGTTGTTTTCTTTTGGTTATAGTATGCATGTGGTAGTATTATCACTATCGAATATTGCTTCAGTAATTGCCACAAATATTTCTGTTTTCTTGATAAATCCCTGAGACTAAATTAAACCTTCAAGTATCACTATGTATGATACCTGGATGGGTAGATTTTGCTTAACCATTAGAGTTAAGTTTTGGTAGCCAGAGTTTACAAAACTAGGTGAACAATATGGAAAGCTCTTGCACAAGGATTATTCTTCCCAGGTGAACTTCGCAATATATCTTTTTTTGGAGCACCTGGTTGGTACCAAATAAATTAGACCAGACACATATTTAAAAGTATCCCTATAGAAATACCTACTTAAATGTAAAGATTACAGTAAATAGAATCACTTTGCTGTACAGCAGAAATTAACACGACATTGTAAATCAAATATACTTCGATTTTTTTAAAAAGAAAAAAATACAGTAAATAATTTTTGACTCAGAATTTTAGCCCAGAATGTTCTGAGTATGAGTAAAATTGTTTATGCATAGGAGACATGCCAACTGGTTTTTACTGAACATCAATATTTACTGTCATTGAGGTTTTATTGACTATGACTTCTCTTTTTAAATTTTTTTAACATCTTTATTAGAGTATAATTGCTTTACAATGGTGTGTCAGTTTCTGCTTTATAACAAAGTGAATCAGTTATACATGTACATTTGCCCCCATATCTCTTCCCTCTTGAATCTCCCTCCCTCCCACACTCGCTATCCCACCACTCTAGGTGGTCACAAAGCACCGAGCTGATCTTCCTGTGCTAGGTGGCTGCTTCCCACTAGCTATCTGTTTTACGTTTGGTAGTGTATATATGTCCATGCCACTCTCTCACTTTGTCACAGCTTACCCTTCACACTCCCCGTATCCTCAAGTCCAACCTCTAGTAGGTCTGCATATTTATTCCTGTCTTGCCCCTATGTTCTTATGACCATTTTCTTTCTTGTTTTTTTTTAGATTCCATATATATGTGTTAGCATAAAGTATTTGTTTTTATCTTTATGACTTACTTCAGTCTGTATGACAGTCTCTAGGTCCATCCACCTCACTACAAATAACTCAGTTTCATTCTTTTTTATGGCTGAGGAATATTCCATTCTATATATATGCCACATCTTCTTTATCCATTTATCTGTTCATGGACACTTAGGTTGCTTCCATGTCCTGGCTATTGTAAATAGAGCTGCAATGAACATTGTGGTACCTGACTCTTTTTGAATTATGCTTTTCTCAGGGTGTATGCCCAGTAGTGGGATTGCTGGGTCGTATGGTAGTTATATTTTTAGTTTTTTAAGGAACCTCCATACTGTTCTCCATAGTGGCTGTATCAGTTTACATTCCCACCAACACTGCAAGAGGGTTCCTTTTTCTCCACACCCTCTCCAGCATTTATTGTTTGTGGAATTTTTGATGATGGCCATTCTGACTGGTGTGAGATGATATCTCATTATAGTTTTGATTTGCATTTCTCTAATGATTAATGATGTTGAGCATTCTTTAATGTGTTTGTTGGAAATCTGTATATCTTCTTTGGAGAAATGTCTATTTAGGCCTTCTGCCCATTTTTGCATTGAGTTGTTTGTTTTTTGATATTGAGCTGCATGAGCTTGTTGTATACTTTGGAGATTAGTCCTTTGTCAGTTGCATCATTTGTAAACATTTTCTCCCATTCTGAGGGTTGTCTTTTGGTCTTGTTTATGGTTTCCTTTGCTGTGCAAAAGATTTTAAGTTTCATTAGGTCCCATTTGTTTATTTCTCTTTTTATTTCCCCTTTCTCTAGGAGGTGGGTCAAAAAGGATCTTGCTGTGATTTATGTCCTAGAGTGTTCTGCCTATGTTTTCCTCTAACAGTTTGATAGTGTCTGTCCTTACATTTAGGTCTTTAATCCATTTTGAGTTTATTTTTGTGTATGGTGTTAGGGAGTGTTCTAATTTCATTCTTTTACATGTAGCTGTCCAGTTTTCCCAGCACCACTTATTGAAGAGGCTGTCTTTTCTCCACTATATATTCTTGCCAATTTTATCAAAGATAAGGTGACCATATGTGCCTGGGTATATCTCTGGGCTTTCTATCCTGTTCCATTGACCTATATTTCAGTTTTTGTGCCATTACCATACTGTCTTGATTACTGTAACTTTGTAGTATAGTCTGAAGTCAGGGAGCCTGATTCCTCCAGCTGTATTTTTCTTTCTCAAGATTGCTTTGGCTATTCGGGGTCTTTTGTGATTCCATACAAATTGTGAAATTTTTTGTTCTAGTTCTGTGAAAAATGCCAGTGGTAGTTTGATAAGAATTGCATTGAATCTGTAGAATGCTTTGGGTAGTAGAGTCATTTTCAAAATGTTGATTCTTCCAATCCAAGAACATGGTATACCTCTCCATCTATTTGCATCATCTTTAATTTCTTTCATCAGTGTCTGATAATTTTCTGCATACAGGTCTTTTGTCTCCTTAGGTAGGTTTATTCCTAGATATTTTATTCTTTTTGTTGCAGTGGTAAATGGGAGTGTTTCCTTAATTTCTCTTTCAGATTTTTCATCATTAGTGTATAGGAATGCAAGAGATTTGTGTGCATTAATTTTGTATCCTGCTACTTTACCAAATTCATTGATTAGCTCTAGTAGTTTTCTGGTAGCATCTTTAGGATTCTCTATGTATAGGATCATGTCATCTGCAAACAGTGACAGCTTTACTTCTTCTTTTCCGATTTGGATTCCTTTTATTTCTTTTTCTTCTCTGATTGCTGTGGCTAAAACCTCCAAAACTATGTTGAGTAATAGTGGTGAGAGTGGGTAACCTTGTCTTGTTCCTGATCTTAGTGGAAATGGTTTCAGTTTTTCACCATTGAGGATGATGTTGCCTGTGGGTTTGTCATATATGACCTTTATTATGTTGAGGAAAGTTCCCTCTATGCCTACTTTCTGGAGGGTTTTTATCATAAGTGGGTGTTGAATTTTGTCAAAAGCTTTCTCTGCATCTATTGAGATGATCGTATGGTTTTTCTCCTTCAATTTGTTAATATGGTGTATCATGTTGATTGATTTGCATATATTGAAGAATCCTTGCTTTCCTGGGATAAACCCCACTTGATCATATTGTATGATCCTTTTAATATGCTGTTGGATTCTGTTTGCTAGTATTTTGTTGAGGATTTTTGCATTTATCTTCATCAGTGATATTGGCCTGCAGTTTTATTTCTTTGTGCCATCATTGTCTGGTTTTGGTATCAGAGTGACAGTGGCCTCATGGAATGAGTTTGGGAGTGTTCCTTCCTCTGGTATATTTTGGAAGAGTTTGAGAAGGATAGGTGTTAGTTTTTCTCTAAATATTTGATAGAATTCGCCTGTGAAGCCATCTGTTCCTGGGCTCTTTTTTGTTGGAAGATTTTTAATCACAGTTTCAGTTTCAGTGCTTGTGTTTGGTCTGTTCATATTTTCTATTTCTTCCTGGTTCAGTCTCAGAAAGTTGTGCATTTCTAAAAATTTGTCCACTTCTTCTAGGTTTTCCATTTTATTGGGATAGAGTTGCTTGTAGTAATCTCTCATGATCCTTTGTATTTCTTCAGTGTCAGTTGTTATTTCTCCTTTTTCATTTCTAATTCTACTGATTTGAGTCTTCTCCCTTTTTTTCTTGATAAGTGTGGCTAATGGTTCATCAATTTTGTTTATCTTCTCAAAGAACCAGCTTTTAGTTTTATTGATCTTCGGTATATTTTCCTTCATTTCTTGTTCATTTATTTCTAATCTGATCTTTGTGATTTGTTTCCTTCTGCTAACTTTGGGCTTTTTTTGTTCTTCTTTCTCTAATCGCTTTAGGTGTAAGGTTACATTGATTATTTGAGATGTTTCTTGTTTCTTAAGGTAGGCTTGTATAGCTATAAACTTCCCTCTTAGAACTGCATTTGCTGTATCCCATAGGTTTTGGGCAGTTGTGTTTTCATTGTCATTTGTTTCTAGGTATTTTTTGATTTCCTCTTTGATTTCTTCAGTGATCTCTTGGTTATTAAGTAGTGTGTTGTTTAGCCTCCATGTGTTTGTATTTCTTACAGATTTTTTCCTGTAATTAATATCTAGTCTCATAGCATTGTGGTCGGAAAAGATTCTTGACACGATTTCAATTTTCTTAAATTTACCAAGGCTTGATATGTGACCCAAGATATGATCTATCCTGGAGAATGTTCCATGAGCACTTGAGAAGAATGTGTATTCTGTCTTTTTTCGATGGAATGTCCTATAAATATCAATTAAGTCCATCTTGTTTAATGTATCATTTATAGCTTGTGTTTCCTTACTTATTTTTATTTTGGATGATCTCTCCATTGGTGAAAGTGGGGTGTTAAAGTCCCCTGTTATGATTGTGTTATTGTCAATTTCCCGTTTTTTGGCTGTTAGTATTTGCCTTATGTATTGAGGTGCTTCTATGTTGGGTGCATAAATATTTACAATTGTTATATCTTCTTCTTGGATTGATCCCTTGATCATTATGTAGTGTCCTTCTTTGTCTCTTGTAATAGTCTTTGTTTTAAAGTCTATTTTGTCTGATATGAGAATTGCTACTCCAGCTTTCATTTGATTTCCCTTTGCATGGAATATCTTTTTCCATCCCCTAACTTTCAGTCTGTATGTGTCCCTAGGTCTTAAGTGGGCCTCTTGTAGACAGCATATATACGGGTTGTGTTTTTATATCCATTCAGCCAGTCTACGTCTTTTGTTTGGAGCATTTAATCCATTTACATTTAAGGTAATTATTGATATGTATGTTCCTATTACCATTTTCTTAATTGTTTTGGGTTTGTTATTGTAGTTCTTTTCCTTCTCCTGTGTTTCCTGCCTAGAGAAATTTCTTTAGCATTTGTTGTAAAGCTGGTTTGGTGGTGCTGAATTCTGTTAGTTTTTGCTTGTATGTAAACCTTTTAATTTCTCCATCAAATCTGAATGAGATCCTTGCTGGGTAGAGTAATCTTGGTTGTAGGTTTTTCTTTCATCACTTTAAATATGTACTGCCAGTCCCTTCTGGCTTGCAGAGTTTCTGCTGCAAGATCAGCTGTTAACCTTATGGGGATTCCATTATGTGTTACTTTTTTTTCCCTTGCTGCTTTTAATATTTGTTCTTTGTATTTAATTTTTGATAGTTTGATTAATATGTGTCTTGGCTTGTTTCTCTTTGGATTTATGCTGTATGGGACTCTGTGTCCTTCCTGGACTTGATTAAATATTTCCTTTCCCATTTAGGGAAGTTTTCAACTATAATCTCTTGAAGTATTTTCTCAGTCCCTTTTTTTTTCTCTTCTTCTTCTGGGACCCCTATAATTCGAATGTTGGTGCATTTAATGTTGTCGCAGAGGTCTCTGAGATGGTCCTCAATTATTTTCATTCTTTTTTCTTTATTGTGCTCTGCAGTAGTTATTTCCAGTATTTTATCTTCCAGGTCACTTATCCATCCTTCTGCCTCAGTTATTCTGCTATTGATCCCTTCTAGAGAATTTTTAAGTTCATTTATTGTGTTGTTCATCATTGTTTGTTTGCTTTTCAATTCTTCTAGGTCCTTGTTTAACGTTTCTTGTATTTTCTCCATTCTATTTCCAACATTTTGGATCATCTTTACTATCATTATTCTGAATTCTTTTTCAGGTAGAGTGCCTATTTCCTCTTCATTTGTTAGGTCTGGTGGGTTTTTGCCTTGCTCCTTCATCTACTGTGTGTTCCTCTGTCTCCTCATTTTGCTTAACTTACTGTGTTTGGGGTCTCCTTTTCGTAGGCTGCAAGTTCGCAGTTCCTGTTGTTTTTGTTGTCTGTCCCAGTGGCTAAGGTTGGTTCAGCGGGTTGTGTAGGCTTCTTGCTGGAGGGGACTAGTACCTGTATTCTGGGGGATAAGGCTGGATCTTGTCTTTCTGGTGGGTAGGTCCACATCTGGTGGTGTGTTTTGGGGTGTCTGTGGCCTTATTATGATTTTAGGCAGCCTCTGTGCTAATGGATGAGGTTGTGTTCCTGTATTGCTAGTTGTTTGGCATAGGGTGTCCTGCACTGTAGCTTGCTGGTCGTTGAGTGGAGCTGGGTCTTGGCGTTGAGATGGAGCTCTCTGTGAGATTTTCATCGTTTGATATTTCATGGAGCTGTGAGGTCTCTTGTGGACCAGTGTCCTGACCTTGGCTCTCCCACCTCAGTGGCACAGACCTGAAGCCTGGCTGGAGCACCAAGAGCCTGTCTTCCACATGGCTCAGAATAAAAGGTAGAAAAGAAAGAAAGAAGAAGATAAAATAAAATAAAAAATAATTATTAAGAAAAAAATTTTTTAAGTAAAAAAAGGACAGAGAGAACCCTAGGACAAATGGTAAAAGCAAAGCTATACAGACAAAATCACACACAGAAGCATACACATACACACTCACAAAAAGAGAAAAAGTGAAAAAAACAAATATATATCTTTGCTCTCAAAATCCACCTCCTCAATTTGGGATGATTCGTTGTCTATTCAGGGTTTCCACAGATGCAGGTACATCAAGTTGATTGTGGAGATTTAATCCGCTGCTCCTGAGGCTGCTGGGAGACATTTCCGTTTCTCTTCTTTGTTCGCACAGGTCCTGGGGGTTCGGCTCGGATTTGGCTCCGCCTCTGCATGTAGGTCGCCGGAGGGCGTCTGTTCCTCACTCAGACAGGACCAGGTTAAAGGAGCAGCTGCTTCGGGGGTTCTGGCTCACTCAGGCCGGGGGGAGGGAGGGGCATGGAGTGCGGGGCGGGCCTGCAGCGGCAGAGGCCGGCGTGACATTGCACCAGCCTGAGGCGCGCCATGCGTTCTCCCGGGGAAGTTGTCCTTGGATCGTGGGACCCTGGCAGTGGCGGGCTGCACAGGCTCCGGGAGGGGAGGTGGGGACAGTGACCTGTGCTCGCACACAGGCTTCTCGGTGGCAGCAGCAGCAGCCTTAGCGTCTCAGGCCCGTCTCTGGGGTCTGCGCTGATAGCCGCAGCTCGCGCCCGTCTCTGGAGCTCCTTTAAGCGCGCTCTTAATCCCCTCTCCTCGCGCACCAGGAAACAAAGAGGTAAGAAAAAGTCTCTTGCCTCTTCGGCAGGTCCAGACTTTTCCCCGGACTCCATCCTGGCTAGCCGTGGTGCACTAACCCCCTGCAGGCTGTGTTCACGCCACCAACCCCAGTCCTTTCCCTGCGCTCCGACCGAAGCCTGAGCCTCAGCTCCCAGCCCCGCCCGCCCCGGCGGGTGAGCAGACAAGCCTCTCAAGCTGGTGAGTGCTGGTTGTCACCGATCCGCTGTGCGGGAATCTCTCTGCTTTGCCCTCCACACCCCTGTAGCTGCTCTCTCCTCCGTGGCTCCGAAGCTCCCCCACTCCACCACCCGCAGTCTCCGCCCACGAAGGGGCTTCCTAGTGTGTGGAAACCTTTCCTCCTTCACAGCTCCCTCCCACTGGTGCAGGTCCCGTCCCTATTCTTTTGTCTCTGTTTATTCTTTTTTCTTTTGCCCTACCCAGGTACGTGGAGGGGGGGGGCGGTTTCTTGCCTTTTGGGAGGTCTGAGGTTTTCTGCCAGCGTTCAGTAGGTGTTCTGTAGGAGTTGTTCCACGTGTAGATGTATTTCTAGTGTATCTGTGGGGAGGAAGGTGATCTCTGCGTCTTACTCTTCTGCCGTCTTGAAGCTCCCTTTTTCTCTTTTTAAATTAAAAAAAATTTTGGGGGGGGGTTAGGTTTTTAAAGGATAAAGTAGAAAGCACTATATAATTGCAAGGTATTGATATTGATATCCTCCAGAGTAACTAGATACTTTGTACTGTCACAATAATAGAAATTCCACTTTCCCATTGTGTTCAGGGAAATATTCTAGCATTTTCCCATGAATGAAACTTTGTTATTCTGTTTCTTTGGCTTAGAAAATATTGCATAACTCTGGGAAATGGGATCATTTTATCGGAGAATTTGGCATAAATATATTTACCAAAAGCTTGTTCTTTTAAATTCTCTCTGGCAAAGTGGCCATTTAATCAACAGAGTGAGAAAATAGAGATTTAGTCTAGAACTTAATTGGACTAAGATTGAGGGTAGGAGCTGGAAGAATCTGAAACATTCATTAGTCTGTGGTTTCTCCACTTTTCTAAATAATTATTATTGACTAATGTAGCTATCTCGTAACTTCTGTGTTCCAGTTTTGGAAACAGAAACACAGAAAATCCACTGCTTTGAGATTGCTGTTCTAAGGTGATTCTATTTGGTAAAGATGCCAAAGGCACACAATTAGTCATGTTCATGAATTACTAGTTAAATCAAATAGGCTTGCCTACCATAAGGAACTAAGAAAGTTATGAGGAACAAAAGTGCCAAGGTGGTAAAATATGGAGGCACATTTGCAACTGTGAATTATTCAGAACGTAAATATACAATTTATTGCTGCTTGTTGCTGTCATAAATCTTTACTAATGGGGCTCTTTTAGTTTGAAGTTTGGAATAATTTGGAGTTTGGCTGAGATTTGTCCTTTTTTTCATTATGAAGA
The DNA here is from genome assembly GCF_949987515.2 of Delphinus delphis. Classification (NCBI taxonomy): domain Eukaryota; kingdom Metazoa; phylum Chordata; class Mammalia; order Artiodactyla; family Delphinidae; genus Delphinus; species Delphinus delphis. The sequence continues at coordinate 138,994,657 of NC_082685.1, read as the reverse complement.
TCGGGCTTGCAAAGCAAGTTAGTGGTCACACAATGAGGATAATGTTCTTGAAAGTCCAGGTCCTCTGCTGCCTTTCTTTTTAAATAAATAATAAATGTCATCATCACATTTTTTATCCCAGAAAAAGAAGAGAATACAAAGGCAGGCCTTTCACACATGAAGCAAAAGGAATAAAACCCTAAGTCCACTGGAAGGAAGAGAAGAGATGAAGAATTCAAGGACATAATGGGCAAGAGGTGAGTCATGAGCAATGAGCAAACATGCTGGTAAATGTTTACCATAGTATTTGCCAGTTTCTGTTGTGTAAATACATTATGGACAATTTCAAGCTACCAATCTGAAGTCACTGAGTGGAGAGTTGGAAAGATACATTACACAAAAATAACCTCAAGGACATAGATATTAGTGAAGTCGATTTTATTAGAAAAATACTAATAAAACTAGAAAAAATGTATTAAAATTACTAGGACATGATGAGTTGGAGTATTTATTACCTTTGTTCTTAATGTAATTAAATGTAAGTTCAATAATTTAATTAAAAATGATGTCTGTGTTTAACAGCTGGCTGGCAACATCCCTGACAATATAATGGTCAGCTTTCATGAGCTGGTATAAGCTGGCTCCAGTATACCACTGGATCTTGGCTACATTCTCTCTCCCAAAATTGAGACCCTGGGGGACAGCAAAACGTATCCAAATAAATTTTGGGGAATCCAAACATATCGGGTTTTGAACTCCGATTTCCTGGATTCTGAAGAGATTATACAAATCTTTCGGGGAAGCCCTGAATTCAGAATGGTGTCATGAACAATATGGTTGGGAACATAAAAGCCGTGATGTTCTTAGAGGAACTGAATGGACCAGGGATAATTTTCTCAATTGCGTGAAGCCTATTTGTGGTATCCATAAGCTCCTCTGTGACCAGATAGTGTGCCAAAGAAATGTTGAGAAAACTGATAGAACAGAAGGGGCCTTGACTAGATGCTACGACAGGAACACGTATTTCATAATGGTTGTTAGCATAAAGCCTCAAAAGACCAGATGGAAAGACTGGTTGAAGATGAATACCTGTGAGGATGCTTAGTAACTCACTAGGACAAAGCATATCACAGTGGCAGCCAGCAGGATGTGAAACGGTAGTTCCTGGATCAGTGGCACCACCCTACCCCCTCTATGAGTATTTGGGTGGATCTGGAAATGGAGAAGGTAGAATAGAAGCCCTATGGCGGAGCAAAAACAGTCTTGATAGGGAGTTTACATTTTGAGCTACTGAATATTTAGCTCAAATAATAATATTAATAGGAAAGTTCAAGATATTTTTCTTTAGTCATTGAATTAGGGGCAGGAAAGCAAGAAGAACTCATAGAAAATAAAGTTACATTTTTGCGGTATGTCTGAGTTCTAGCAGGTAAATTTCAGTTCCTCTATAGTCAGCACCTGTTTGTAAGGAGAATGTTTCCATTAAGTCATTCCTCAAAAATCTCTGTACAAATTATGTATTTGAAATAATAATTTGTAAATTTTGTTTCATTTCCAAATAAATTTCTGGCCAAGATTTCCCATTACATTTCTGTCTTGTGTTTGTAAAAGCCTTGAAAAATCCCAGGTTTATGCTTTCAGTCACCTCCAGAGCAGTGTGTCTAAATCTGAACTTCTTATTCTCCTTTTTTCCCCACCATCTGATTTCACAACGAATTCTTCCCTATCTAACAGGGTGCCAGAATTGTTCCAGTTCTCTTGGCTTACAACTTTGATGTAACCATTTATTTCTTCCTTTCCCTAGATCCACATGTCCAGTCAGTCAACAGGCTCTTTCAATTCTGCCCTCATGGTGACTCATATCTCTATTCCTTCGGATTCCTCCTCTCTGAACTGTAATCCAGGTCCCTTTCACCTCATGTTTAAATAACTGTGGTAGCCTCCTAGCTGTTCTCTCTGTCTTCAGCCTCTGCTGTTCCTTCATCCTGCTAAAAATAATGCTTGTGTGATCTTCCTAGTGACCTTCATTCACCACCCTGCGCAACGGCTATCAGCTCTTGCATTAGTCCAAATGCTCAGCGCGGCAGTCACCATCTTCCACCAGCCAGTTTGTTGTTTTTAACAGAGCATTATAATTCTTTCCTGTCACAAGCCCTTTTTTATGGCAAGCAACTTGCCTTTCTGTTCTATTCATTCCCTACTTGTCACTCATTTCTCTAGCCTTCCCTGTACTTCTCCTAAAATTCCCTTATCTCTACTCATGAAAAACCTATATTCTCTCAGCTAAAGTCACCTCTTCCTCTAAACTTTCCTGACTTCCCCAGGCCTCAGGAAGAAGTCCCACTCGGAATATCTAAAACATTATAATATGCATCATACACAATGTCACTTGATTAGAGATTTTCTTTTCTGTCCATTATTTGTCACATATGTCAAAATAAATTGTAAAGTACTTAAGAACAGAGTTTAGATCTTCTCTTTCTTTTATAGTCTCCATAGCACTTAGCATAATCTTGGGCATATGTATTGATATTTTCAAAATTATTGGAAAAGCAAATTAATAAAGCAATAAATAAATATCCATTATGCAAATCTTATTGACTTGGTTTATTGCAGTATACATTTAAGTAAAAAACTTTTATTTTTTTAAGGACATTTCATTAATTGAACCTGGCCTTCTTCTAACCAGTCTAAATTGAGATATTTACATGCAAAGGAAAGTTTTACAAAGAAAAATCTAGAAACATTATGTGCTATAAATTACTACTAACTAGTTTATTTTTGTGGTTCCATTTTGGTCAATATGCTTGATTTTTATCATAGGAAAATAAAACTACTGACCCATCACCAACCTATTGACCATCCCTTAAGTTGTTTTACTGTACAAGATTAGATATCAACTGGTTTATTCATTCATTTATTCAACAAATATAAATCAGACACCTGTTTGTGTCAAGCATGGGTCTAGAACCTACCTATGTGGCAATGTAGATGTGATACCTATTTTACAAGGTTAGACTCTTTCAAGAAGATAAATAGTAAACAATAATGAAAAAAACCAAAATACTGTGGAGGCAGTGGAGGAGTAAGGTGGAAGAGCAAGTTCTGGAGTTATGCTACTTGGGTTTGATACTGGACTAGTTCAAGGCTTTCTAATTGTGTGATACTGGCAAATATTTTACCTTATCAAGCCTCACTTTCATCATTTGAAAACTTGGAATAAATTTAGTCATCATGAAAATCAAATTTAAAAAATGTAAATTGCTAGAACTTAAAGAGCCATCTAAAGTAGTGACAGTTAATTTGTATAGATACAGTTGGAATTTTAATAACAATCACTAACAGTGTAATGAAGGAGAAGTACAGGGCGACAGTGCAGGGGCAGAGAGAATCAGGGAGGTTTCCCTTAGGAAGTGAGAAGAAGAGTGACTTAAAAATGAAATAATGGGATTGGAGGTTGAATTAATCCACAGAAGAAGATAGAATTTTACAAGAAGAGCAAGAGTTATGATCTGGAAGAAGAAGGGAGCGGGTCAGGAATTCAGGAGAGAGAGAACACTAACTTCTATTTTCTGCCCTTCTGGGAAACTGGTGAGTAGCAGCTACAGCCAGGGAAAGTTCAGGAGAGAGCCTGGTTTTATTAAGGACAGCAGATAATGAAAGTGTTAAGGCCATAAGAGGGCTTGTTTAAAGTGGGACATATTTTACCTACAACATACGAAGGACTCATCTTTGGGTACGATGTGTCAGCGAGTGATGTAAGGGAGCTACTCAGGCTTTAGGCAAACAACTAGACTAAATGTCATTTAAAAAAAAAAATATGGATGGAATGCCTTTTATGTTGACACATCTTAACGATTTATGGGTGCATTACAAATAATTGTTCACTTGGTGATCCGTTATGTTAAAAAAATTCTTGTCCTTGGCCCTTTTAAGCTTGTATAGTGCTTCATAACAATGCATTAGGCTTTTAAAGTAAAATTTCTTGAATTTAGTTTCTTTATATACTTTTTAAAACTTCTTTTTGATTTATAAAGCTCTTTTGGTAACAACAGGACTAGTTTCCATTAGACCATTATTATTAGACGATTGTTATTTAGAATTAGACCATTTATTATTTAGTATATTTCCTATCTGGAATGTAGGTGTAGCAATAGCTATGGGGGACTTGGCATATCCCTTTAGCTCAGCTTTGCACACCAAACCCTGCTTAATGAATTCTCTGCTACTTTCTGCCTGAGGGCTCTTTACTGACCCTGGGAAAAATCTTAGCTTATGCAAAAGGCAAGTCAGAAATGCCAGAAAGTTAATGCTGCTAGAGTAGCTCTCTACCTTGGACAGTTGGGGAGGTGATGGAAAGATATTTCTCACTTTCTCTGCTGTCAGGTGGAATAATTCCGAGATATGTTCCACATTGTCTCCTAGAGGTCCAAGGTGGAATTAAGTCACATTTGTCTACCCTGCTAACCAGGGTGATAATCCACATGATATGGGCTTAATTCCTTTCCCCGTCTCATTCCCGACTGCCCTACCAATGTTTCTTGGGATCACCTCCCAAGTAAATTACATGCACTCAACTCGTCTCTGCATCTGCTTCTGAGAGAGCACCATCTAAAATGGTGGGGAAGTAAAAACTGTAGAAAAGATACTTTTGACCTCAACATATAAAAAACAGGCAGAGTTTTATCATAAAGATGCACAAACAGTGTTGTAAATATGAAAGTTCTAAATCAAAGAACTTGGTTTCAGATCCTCTCCATATTTTTCCTCTATTTTCTTTCTCTCAAAATACCAGCAGTAACAGCAAAAACTAAAATTTGTAGAAATTTTTAAATTATAAAATTATGAAGTTAGTACAATATATGCCAGGACATTTTCTAAATATTTTACACATAAAATTCCCTTAATTCTCATAACATCCTTGTAGTGTACCATCAAGTAGATGTATCATAATGGTTGGTATACCAGCATCCCAATTTTAAAGAAGTAAAGTGAGAAGTTGAATTTCTTACCCAGAATCATAATGCTAAAGGGTAGGTATAACTCAAGCAGTGAGATCTCAAAGCACATGCTCATAAACACCATGCTATGAAGCCTCTGTGCAAATGTATCTGTAACTATCGCTTCAATAACCTCCTGCCAGCCATGACTCCTGCATCATCACATTCTATTCATACCTGTCTATAACCTCCAGAACTATCAACCAACTGTCCCCTTGGAATCTCTTCTTAGATGTCCCCCAAATCAGAGCACTTCAAACCAGATGTATTCAAAATCAAACAAATGATTTTTCGCTCCAAATCTGACCCTCTTCTATATACTAAATTTTGGTTAGTATTGCCAACATTCAATCAGTGCAAACACAAAAAGGTTGAGGGTATTACCTTCTATTCTTATTTTTCTGAGAGTTTTTATTATGAATTAATGTTAACTTGTTCTTAGATGCTTTTTCTGCATCTAATGCAATGATCATATGGTTCTCTTCTTTATTCTGTTAAAATGGTGAATCACATCGACTGATTCTTTTATTCAAATACAATATAGTTGATATACAATGATATGTTAGTTTCAGATGTACTACATAGTGATTTGACATTTGCATACATTATGAAGTTGTCCCCACAATAAGTCTAGTAACCATCTGTCCCCATGCAAAGTTATTACAATATTATTGACCATATTCCTTATGCTGTATATTACATTCCCATGGCTTATTTATTTATAACTGGAGTTGGTACCTCTTAATCTCCTTAATCTATTTAACTCACCTCCCACCCCTCTCTCCTCTGGCAACCACCTGTTTGTTCTTTTTATCTGTGAGTCTCTTTTCATTTTGCTTCATTTGTTTGTGTTGGTTTTTAGATTCAACGTATAAATGATATCATACAGTATTTGTCTTTCCCTGTCTGACTTATTTCACTTAGCATAATACCCTTTAGGTCTATTCTTGGTGTCGCAAATTGCAAAATTTCTTTTTTTTATGGGTGACTAATATTTCATTGTATATAACACATATTCTTTATCCGTTCATCTATTGATGGACACTTAGGTTGCTTCCATGTCTTGCTATGGTAAGTAATACTGCTATGAACACGGGGTGCATATTTTTTCAGATAGTGTTTTTATTGTCTTGATTTGCACTTATTCAGCTACATGTACAGAGCTGGTCTCCTTTTCATCTTGTGGTCAGCAGCTTTTAATCAGGGACTAATTATTCTTAGTTAATGGTAACAGGGACATTTAATATATGGATCTGGCTTTTTAAGCATTCTTCCCTATTTAACAATACATTCCAGAATGGAAGATTTCCACTCCTGCTTACACCCCAGGCTTGGGATAGAGGGGTGACCTGAAGTTATGCTCCCTGATAGAAAAACCATCAACATAGGCACAAGACTAACTGAAAACTTGAATATATGACATAAATTTATGGAACTCAGCTTCCCATTCTTTAAAATTAGCTGGAAGGATTCGGTGACTTCTAAGAACTATTTTAGAGCTGTTGTCTATCCATTCATGGCCCTGGCATTCATGACTCCACTCAGCAAATACTCTTGAATCATTTAATTTGTGTCAAGTCATATCCTAGACTCTGAGATAAAAAAATTAAAGATATTGTCTCTACTTGTTGGTAACTGTGGTAGATTGTATTATTATTCAGCAAATATCCACTTCCCCTTCAACTGCTTTGTCTAAGGAGGATACTTCCCCGTCCCATTCATGTTGGGCATGGACAGTTGTTGGAGGAGGTCGTTGAGAGGATGTGATCACTAGTTAACCTATGAGCAGGATCTAGGCAATCAGAGGCTCCTCAACCCCCTCTTTTGTTCCTGGAATGTGCATTCTTCCCACCAGTCCCACAGTGGGAGCCATTTTCAAGGATGCAGCCTTGAGAGAGCAATGTGTTGTTGAGACCACCTGGATGGGATTATGTGACTGAATGCAGTGAAAGACTTTATATAAACTCTTAAGATTTTTGTGGACAGATGTGGAGATTGACTCATCTTGCAGCCACCTATAACAAGCTTCCTATGTAAGTTCCCTTGCTTATTAAAGCTGCTGCCTATTAATCTGTGTAGCCTGCCTCTTTTTTTGGTTTATCCTGTTCTCCAGGTACAGGGGCCAGTTTGTGTACCCATATCAGTAGAATGTGAACTGACCTGAAGTACACAGGCTTTAATTATCATCCATTATTCAAAGAGAACCACTGCCCTCTAGCTGGACACCAGAACTAGAGCACATGGAGAATTACTGACCCTGAGCCAGATGACCCTGGTGAACCCAGCCAAGGCACAGTCAACGCTCAGACCTAAGAGAGAGAAATAAATATTTGCTATTGTAAGCCATGAGATTTTGTGTTTGTTTCTAGCTGCAGCGTAAGCTGGCTAATACAACAGTTTATAATCTAGTAGGGAGAAATATCATCTTCCCATAAATAATTTTAATGTAATGTGAAAAGATTTTTCATATGTAAAGGCTTTAAGGATCTTAATCTAGACTGATTTACTACTTCATTATTTTATTTAATTCCTGCAATCATGCTATTATGCTTTACTTCTTCTTTATATCTGAAGAACTTGAGACTCAAAGAAGATGCATTACTTATCTCAAACTTACCCAATTAGAGTGGGTAGAGCTTTGATTCAAATCTAGGACCTCTGAATTTTTAATTCAAACTCTGAGTTCATGTTATATATCATTCTCTTACCTCTGGCATAAGTGTTTTGGTTGTTATATAGTCAGTCAGGTTTTTACATGAGGGCTCTTAGAGAAATTAACAATGGCTGATTTAGGTCAAAACATATTTATTTTTAAAAAGCTGGAGGATCTCAAATAACCAATGAACAAGCTAAACAACCAAGCTCAGAGCAGCCTGGATCAGTACTCTAAATCATCCCCAGAACTACATTTTTTCTACCAAGCACTAGGTGCAGTAATTTGGGCCAGGACACCACAGCATCAGACACTGAATGCTATTGCTGTTACTAGCTCTGCAGGCATACTGCCCTTGAAAATGTGATCTTGTTGCAAACAATCCTGCAGCCACGACCAAAGAGAATTCTCCGTGACATCCTCTTCTTCGTGTTCTTTGCTCCAGAAGCAAAGTCTGGGACAGTGATGATTTTTAACTTAAGCACCTAGGTCCCAGGATTTTCAGCTTTATTCATACAAGAGGGAATTTCTCCCAAATAAGTAAATACTTCTGATTATAGGGATCTAAAACATTGACAAATAAATGCTTAGATGAATAAAAAATAGAACTATTTTTGCAAATGTTCTTCTTGAAGCTGCAAGGTAGGACAGGCTACCCTGTGTGTGCCTTCCTTTCCTTCTGGGATATTAGGTGGCCTAGGGCTCTTACCTGAGCTGGAGTCACTAGAGCAAGGCTGGATATGGGAGATGTAAGTTTCACCTGTGCTTAGAAACATGGAGTAAAGCGTAAGTCTGTTCTAAGGGAGGAGAGCTTGGGAAACAAACGGACTGTCTAAAAGCATCAAATTGAAGCAGAGAGGCTGGATGTTTAATCCATACCTTAAGGCAAAATATTTTATAGTGTGCCAGCCTTTTCTAGATGCCTGGGCCACCTGTGTGTTTGCAAAGACATTTGTTGTATAATGTAATATATAAATATATAATATAATATATATGTTATATATCTTATATAATATAATATATAAATATATAATATAATATATAATATATGTTATATAATATATAAATACAGATAACTAAGATCATTTAAAGGTGGTTTTAAAATATTCTGTGTTGACTTTCAAACTTGGTCTTCTTTTATATGTTATAAATGGACATCCTAAATTATTGGAAAGCACAAGCATAAGATATTTAAAGGAGTATGGTCTACTATATATAAAATAGATAACTGATGAGGACCTACTGTATAGCACAGGGAACCCTACTCAATACTCTGTAATGGCCTATATGGGAAAAGAATCCAAAAAAAGAGTGGGGATTATATATATATATAACTGATTTACTTTGCTCTACACCTGAAACTAACACAACATTGTTAATCAATTATACTCCAATAAAAATTTTTTAAAAACACACAAGAAAAACCAAAAAGTGCTTTTGTTAAGATCCATGAGGACAGAGACAATATCTGTGGTTTATTGTCATTCCCAGTACCTAAAAGAACGCTCAATAAATATTTGCCAAATAAATGAGTAAATAGATTTTAAAAAAGGAGTGTGTTAACTTGCTTTGGCTGGGATTCTGGAATGGGAAAAAGGCATGACCATGGATGGAAACATAATTATATGCAGAGACTAATATGTAATTGTTTTAAGTAGGTGATAATAAACAGCATTTCTGTTTATTCTGACCACGCACCTATGGTCAACTAATCTATGACAAAGGAGACAAGGATATACGACGGAGAAAAGACAGTCTCTTCAATAAGTGGTGCTGGGAAAACTGGAGAGCTACATGTAGAAGAATGAAATTAGAACACTCCCTAACACCATACACAAAAATAAACTCAAAATGGATTAGAGACCTAAATGTATGACCGGACAGTATAAAACTCTTAGAGGAAAACATAACAAGAACACTCTTTGACATAAATCACAGCAAGACCTTTTTCGACCCACCTCCCAGCGTAATGGAAATAAAAACAGAAATAAACAAATGGGACCTAATGAAACTTAAAAGCTTTTGCACAGCAAAAGAAATTATAAACAAGATGAGAAGACAACCCTCAGAATGGGAGAAAATATTTGCAAATGAATCAATGGACCAGGATTAATCTCCAAAATATATAAACAGCTCATGCAGCTCAATATTAAAGAAACAAACAACCCAATCTAAAAATGGACAGAAGACCTAAATAGACATTTCTCCAAAGAAGACATACAGATGACCAAGAGATACATGATAAGTTGCTCAATATCACTAATTATTAGGGAAATGCAAATCAAAACTACAATAAGGTGTCACCTCACACTGGTTAGAATGGGCATCATCAGAAAATCTACAAACAACAAATGCTGGAGAGGGTGTGGAGAAAAGGGAACCCTCTTGCACTGTTGGTGGTGGTGGTCTATCAATGTAAATTGATACAGCTACTATGGAGAATAGTATGGAGGTTCCTTAAAAAACTAAAAATAGAATTACCATATGACCCAGCAATCCCACTACTGGGCATATACCCAGAGAAAACCATAATTCAAAAAGACACATCCACCCCAATCTTCATTGCAGCACTATTTACAATAGTCATGTCATGGAAGCAACCTAAATGCCCAATGACAGACAAATGGATAAAGAAGAAGTGGTACATATATACAATGGAATATTACTCAGCCATAAAAAGGAACAAATTGGGACATTTGTAGAGATGTGGATGGACCTAGAGACTGTCATACAGAGTGAAGTAAGTCAGAAAGAGAAAAACAAATATCATATATTAACACATGTATGTGGAATCTAGAAAAATGGTACAGATGAACTAGTTTGCAAGGCAGAAATAGAGACACAGATGTAGAGAACAAATGTATGGACACCAAGGGGGGAAAGCGGGGTGGGGGGGTGGATAGGATGAATTGGGAGATTAGGATTGACATATATACACTAATATGTATAAAATAGATAAGTAATAAGAATCTGCTGTATAATAAATAAATAAAATTCAGAAAACAAAACAAAACAAAAAAAGAGCCTTGGTGTACTGTTGTTTTTTTTTTTCATGATCTTGTGCTTGGATTTTTCCTCTCTGGTTGGTAGGAATACACACACATCCAGCCTGTGTGAGGTCTGTGGGTTGTCCCTTCCAATCCTCTTAGTGGTTCGTCCCCTCCAATCCTCTTAGTGGTTCTTTGTTTGGCCTCGGATGGTTCCCTCACATACATGAGCTGATCAATACTCAGCCACAGACTAGAGAAAGGCCCTCTGCTGGTTACCCTCTCAGACTCCTCTCCCTCTGTGCAGGTCTCTCCTCATCAGTACAGGACCCAGTGAACTCCAACTGGCTTCATTCTCTGTATTCCCGACTCTGTTTCCTCAGCCCTGGGAGACTGCCAGTCTTCACTTGAGTTTTCCTCTCTTTCCCAGGCCAGAAATTTTTATCCCGGCTGTAAACTGGGCCCACCTCATTTATTTTCCCTCTCTCAGTAATCACTGTCCTACCCTGCCCAGGATCCAATGTCTGAAGGGCTATTGTTTTATTTAGTTTGTCTGTTTTTTTTATTGTCTCGCAGAGTCCCTGTTACTCCTTCTTGGCCCCAAACAGAATGTAATCGTAATTGTACAAATAATCTGTGTTATTATCTTTAACAACAACAACAAAAAGTGTGTGTTTTAAAAATACATTGTTGGGCTTCCCTGGTGGCGCAGTGGTTGAGAGTCTGCCTGCCGATGCAGGGGACACGGGTTCGTGCCCCGGTCCCGGGGGATCCCACATGCCGCGGAGCGGCTGGGCCCGTGAGCCATGGCCGCTGAGCCTGCGCGTCCGGAGCCTGTGCTCCGCAACGGGAGAGGCCGGCCACAGCAGTGAGAGGCCCACGTACCGGAAAAAAAAAAAAAACAAAAAACGTTGTTGTTTCTTCAAAGCTGTAATTAAATTGATGTGCTTCTTGATGGCATTTTAGACTTGTGAAAATACATTGTATGCAGCAGCGAAAAAATATAATTGATGATTATGCCCAAAGGCAATGTGTGATTAAGGATTTTATAACATTTTTAGTTATCTAAGTATAGACACCCCCCACCATCACCCTTAAAAGTTGCAATATGGGCAAATTTCACACAGTTGGCTTTATTTGGCAAATGTTTCTAGGGATGCTTGGTGTATGCGAGTAAGTCTCTGTCTATATTACATAAAATAGAAAGAATAGCCGTATGATTTTTGTCTTTCTCTCAGCCAGTAAAATTGTTTCTGAAAAAGTACTTAAATTTATAGCCTCAATTTCTTTTTTAAAATTTTTTATTGAAATATAGTTGATTTACAATGTTGTGTTAGTTTCAGGTGAACTCCAAAAAGAATACATATATTCTTTTTCCGATTCTTTTCCATTATAGGTTATTACAAGATATTGAGTAGAGTTCTCTGTGCCATACAGTAGGTCCTTGTTGGTTATCTATTTTATATATAGTAGTGTGTATATTTTAATCCCAAACTCCTAATTTATCCCTCCCCTCCCTTCCCCTTTGGTAACCATAAGTTTGTTTTCTATGACTGTGAATCTAATTCAGTTTTTAAAATAAGTTCATTTGTATCATTTTTTTTAGATTCTACATATAAACAATATCATGTGATTTCACATGTCTGGCTTACTTCACTTAGTATGAAAATCTCTAGGTCCATCCATGTTGCTGTAAATGGCATTATTTCATTTTTTCTTATTAGCCTCAACTTCTTAAGTTTAATTAAGATATTACTTATAGATTATATCTCCAGCCTCACTGTATATCTACCAAGGGCAGATAACCTTGATTACTCCATTCACCACACCTTTAGAATTATTTTGATCATTGTCTGATGGATCAGAGATTATCACTGCATATTTTAGCTCAGTATGAAGGTTAAGAACTTCCCTTTAGTGAGACGATCATAGCATAGTATTGGAATAGACTTTATTCAATTTAATAACATTAAATTTTTAAGAATTTTTGACTGAATAACAGCTGCAATCTAGAAAGAAAGTTATGTAGGGAGCAAACAGTGAGGAGTCCTGTCATGGGCTTATGTAATTTCTGCTACTCTGGGTCTCAGTGACAGCATCTTAGTCTCCTAGAATAATTTTACAACAGAGCAGATGGGTATAGAAAGATTGGGTCACTTCAAATTTTATAGGAAATTGGGGAACACCTGTAGTTTCAATACACAGCTATTTTTCTCCTGGTTGTCTATATCATTTTCCCAGAGAAGGGATGCTTTGAGGGGCCAGTTACCCTTAACAAGGAATCAATGTCTTGAGATGGTACCAAAGGGTACACTTTCATTATTTCACACTCTTGGAAGAAGGGACGTTTGGCTCTTTGGGCTACAAGTAACAGAAACAATGGCTACTTAAAGGACATTGCATATAATGGGATGAAACAGTCAATAGCAGCCATAAACCCGGTGCACATTTCCTCTTCTCTTTGCCTACCATATGCATTCTCATATCTCCACTGACTGGCTTCCCCTGTGTGTCGTCTATGAAGGAGAAGACAGCATTCCACAACTGACTTCATATGCTACAAGTCACTCAAAGGTAAGGACGGATTGGCAGTCCCAATTCTTAATTCCCAGAGGAGAGAATATGAGTAGCCAGCTTGGTCAGGAGTTCACTTATGGTCAAGTGGGGGATTGCATTGCTGTAAAGAGCCCATTCTTACCGATTATTATCTGCAGAGGGAGCAGGTCCCAGAGAAGGAAAAATCCTTGTGAAAAAAATGTCTAAGCATCTATGAAATGAGATGTGTTCATGGAAAGGAAGGAGAAGGGGATATATTATCAATTTGAAAAGTTAATACCATGAGGATGCTGTGCAGTTAAAAAAAAATCTGTTAAATGTGATTTGGGGTTAAGAATCTGAGAATTCTTTAAAGTCCTCAGACTGGACTGTATTATCCAGACTGCTAAGCCCCTCTCAACTCTAACCCCTTCACTGACTGAAATCAGAGATCCTCTCTGCTGATGAAATGTTGTGGTTTGGCAGCAGCTAATTTGTATATCATACAATGGGGTTTCTCAATCTTGAATTCAAATTGTCTGGCATTAAGCTTGTCTGGTTTTATGCTAAGACCTCATGCCTCTAGTGACATTGATAATCTTACCAACTGTAGCATGCTCTGTACCAATCTCCTTTTTTTCCTTGAACTTCTGCACCTATGAGCTGTTATTAGAGAAGCTGAAGGCCAATCTATTCCTTGATAAAATGGACCAGGTTTGACAAGTGGGTAAAGGAACAGTTGTCTCGCGATGTAGTATAAGTGGGAGGTTCCTATACTCCTTCCCTCCCAGTGCATCTTCACTTTTTTGTTTTGTTTTGTTTTTTGGTTGTCTGAATGAGCTAGGCTTTCTGCAGTTTAAATGAAAGCTTTCACCTTTGTTACCCAACAAATACTACAGCAGGTAATACTTCAAACTTTTAGTGTTATTTATACTTTCATATAAGTAAAGTGTCTGAGAGCAGGCTTCGTTAAGTGTAAGGCAGAGATACCACTAAGAAAGTAGAAGTCACTAGCACTGAATGTCCACAAACAGCTACCACCTCCTCTACCCATCTATATGTATCTGTGTGCACATACTCAGCCCTCCCTGCTATTGTTGGTTTTAACAGTCTATTCTCCCAATCTATTCTCCTAACATATGTACCAGATCTCATCTGCTCTTGCTTAATCAGGAAGGTTCCTCTGATTTATCTCCCTTCTTTTTTGTTAATCATCAATTTCTCTCTCCCTGTTGGGTGGTTCCTATGAACACACATGCAGGCTCTCATTTTTCCCATCTTAAAACCAAAACAAAATAAAACAATCACTCTCATTTTAACCTCCAGCTACTCTCCAATTTCTCTGCTTATGTTTTCATCAAAACTTGAAATCACCTATTTTTATGCCAGTTTTTCTCTTTTCATCACTTCATCTCCTCTTTTTCTTTGACAGATACAATGATTAAAAATAAAAAATACTGTCAGCATAAAAACTTTTTAATCAGATTCAAAACTTCATATAGAAAAACATTTTTACATAAACACTAGCATTTTTTCTATAAAACACCATGTTTCCACCAAATTATAAAACTTGATATGATTTTGAAAAAAAAAATGAAGAAAAACACCAGAAAGATGGTCCTCAGAAGCAAAAATTTAAATTGCTTTAATTCCCCTGATCACTCTATAACATATTTGTGGTATCATCCAAATCTTGATCAAAATTCCTACTAATGCATTATGATAAAAACAAAGATAAAACAAATTTGAAAACCATTATTTTTGTATTGCCTTACAAAGCCTAAATATCCAAAGGAGATCTGTAGAGTCAATTTTTATAAATTTCTTTATTCCATGTGCAATGGAGAAGGATTTTGTTCTTTATTCAAATTGTTTTAGGTTCAGGTCTCTGCATTGTAGCAGTTTCATGATGTTATTAAATGTTTTTATTAGCTAAAATATGAAGCACTCACATTTAAATGAAAGTGGGAAGGTTATATACTATTATAGGAAAAGCTTCAGACTGGAAGGCATATCTGTCCCTTTCCAAATGTTAGACCTTGGGACCCAGTCGTTCAAGTGCTCTGCTGCTGTAGTTTGGAAATACAGATGATTGTTGTGAGGATTAAGATAATGGCAAAGAGCTTTCTAACACAAAACTAAAGTATATTTCAACTAACTGTAATGTAATAGCCGAAACGCAGTTCAAAGCCAAATAATTATTTTATCTATTTTACTTTCCAGCATAACTCAAAAAATTGAGAACAGAGAAATACACAATGAAACTCAATTTCACCATAAAGGATTTACAAAAATATTTTTGAAAGCTCACATGGATCTATTTATATGAAACAGTTTTAAAGCTAGAGACTTGTTGGATGGAAGTAGCAATATCTAAACATAAACAGTGAATTAACCAAGATGTTCATGAGTTTTTTAGTTCAATCGTAAAGAACTGAATTCTGGGTCACTCTCATGGATGAGAAATTACATCTTAAAAGCTTTAAAAAAAAGAATGTAATAAATTGATGTTGCCTTTAGGGGATAGTGCTCTAATGGACTTGAAGAGGTTAGTTACTTAGTTGATTTGAAAAATCATTAAATCAAACATTTGATGAAATTTAAAAGATATGAGTCCAACCTTAGTTCTTCTCCATGGAGGAAACAAACGATAAAAACGTTTACTTGGTCAAGACCAAACTAAATAGATGGTTTACTTTACCCTCTGTTCCTTGATATATGTATGGCTTTTCAGTCTGATACTTATTCCATCGTCAATGTAAACGATGATGTCTGGGCTCTTAACGGGGCTAACGTTAATTTTCAATCCTATTTCTCAGGTTCAACACTATTAACCCTTCACAGTTGTCCCAATGCTGAGCACTTGGAATCGTAGAAACTCTTGTTTTCTGGGATATGTTCACAACTTTTAGTTGTGATGAGGTGAGCAGTTTCCAGCACACTGCCACCTTACATAAAGCCAGCAGGCCCCTGGGCACAACCCTGGAGAATTTAAATTACAGTTGCTTACATTGGGTGTCAGCTATGATTTTAGGAAGAGAAAGTTTCTGAAGTTTCTGTTTCCTAATTAGTTCACTTTATCTGCCTGTGATTGCACTGAAAAAAAAAAAAAGTTATGCATTCTAGTTTCCTAATATCTCCCATATGTCATACCTATACAGAAGAGGGACACCATTGGTTCTCAACAGAGGTGCTGTTGATGTTGTGATGTGACAGTTCTTCATCAAGCCAGAATGTGTTGTATGCATTGAGGGTTATTTGGCATCGTTGGCTGTGCTCACTAAATGCCTGCGGTTGTCCCCAGTCATTATGACAATCAAAAACCTCCTCCGCATATTTCCAAGTGTCCTCTAGGGAGCAAACCACCCCCAGCTGAAAAGCTAAACCGCAGAGGGAGAAAAACTAGTTTTTTTAAATGTATTGTTTATTATCCTATCCACTTATGAATAATGATTTCTAGGTTATTCACAAGTTATAGCCGAAGTTTCCTACAGTTTAATATTTTTTTTTGGTAGTAACTCAGGCTAACAGTTTGTTTTTATTCTACTATGAGCTTAATATAAACTCTAGACTCAAGTTGAATATCTTTTAAATTCTCAGTCTGGGCAAATGAAGTGGCTACCAAGTAGTAAACTGATCTGCACACACAGAAACCCAGTTCTGTGACTCAGTTACATAATACTTTTCAAATTCTATGTTTCTGACAGGCTTTTGGAATACATAAAAATTGAATTAAAAACATCCCATTGAATGAAATATGCTAAATGCTGTAAGAAGCAAGACACCTTCTTTTGGGATGAGAAAAACTGCTACCAAAAAAGAGTTCTGTCTGTATATGATAAGTGAGCAAGCAAATTCTTTCTTTCCTTTTTCTTTTTCTTTCTTCCCCTCCCTTTCTTCTTTCTTCCCTTCCTCCCTCCCTCCCTCCCTTCTTCCTTTTCTTCCTACCTTCCTCCCTTCCTCCCTTCTCTCCCTCTCTCCTTTCTTCTATTGTCCTTCCTTCCTTTCAAAATCCACTTTTCCTAAAGTATGTTTCACACAACTGGAGTTGAAGGACTATGGTGAGCAGGGAGGAGGAGGAAAGTACAATCAGAAAATAAAAAGGGATAAAATTGTAGTAAACAAGACAATTTCTAAAGTTTGCAGTCATACTCAAGGTGGTAGAAGCTGCTTGAAATAATTTAAACTGGAATAGGAGCTCAGGTTCGTACTGTGGGTTTTGAAGACCAGGGAGGAATTCATCCCCTGAAAGCAGGTTGCCTTCTCATTCCACTTCCTGCTTCCTGCTGCACTCTCCACAGGAGGGGCCTCTGCTTCACTCTCTTGGAGCGCTTCCAGGCCCTCATAGAGAACAGAAAGTTTGAGTTTTCTGGGATAATTTAAAAGACCATTTTTAAGATGGTGTGTGTCTGTGGATAGTGCCTATATAACTCATTTTCCAATTTGGGGATGAAATTTAATCATTTTTTATGTTTCCTTTCTTAGTAATCTCCAAAAACTTGGAAGGCATTCTTTGATTTAGGAAGATTGAGATTCTCAGAAATTTTACTCTTCTATGTACTGCTACCCATTTCATCACTGAACTTCATGTTACTGCGTTTGGAGTCACTCTGAAACCAGGCATTAAGACATTATGAAAAGACTTAATTGAGTAGAAATATCAATATGTTAGAACATCCAATAGAAGGTATAAACACAAAACAAATTAGTTTCACCCACTCTCTGTAAAGCATTCCTTCAAACGGGGATTTTTCTAATATACTTGATTCTTTTTTGTTTGTTTGTTTTTCGGTACACGGACCTCTCACTGTTGTGGCCTCTCCCGTTGCGGAGCACAGGCTCCAGACACGCAGGCCCAGCGGCCATGGCTCACAGACGCAGCCGCTCCGCGGCATGTGGGATCTTCCCGGACTGGGGCACGAACCCGTGTCCCCTGCATCGGCAGGCGGACTCTCAACCACTGCGCCACCAGGGAAGCCTTAATATACTTGATTCTTTATCCATGGTTCAGGAGGTAAAATAACCAGTTTTATTTGTCAAATGATTTTGGCTAAGGTATTGTCATCTTGGCCACAACCTAAGGAAGAAAGTTATTGCAATAAGAAATGCTGGAGTATAAAGGTCAGTGTTGCCTTTGTTTTTGTTTTTGTAATTGGGATTGGATTGAAGCATAAGTCATTAACAGCTGTGTGAAGTGACCAAGATGGAAAAGTAGCAGTGGCAAAAGGCTATTTCATGGAGGTGGCTCCCTAACACTGACCATGGGAAGCAATGATAGTTCATGCAGTGACCAATAGAACAAGTGAACATGTACTGGTAATTTATAGGCCAATAGTCCCACTCACTCTTCCATTTGAAAAGGATGAATCCAAACTTCAGGTCAGTTGGCTGCAAGATTTTTGTTGTTTTTAGTTTTTTTGACTTTTTAAAAAGTCTACGTACAAATTTCAAGCAATATATCTGAACAAGATTTACTCTCCCTAAGGTCATTTGAATTCCTCAAAGTTTACATTCAAATCAAAGGTGAGTTTCACTCAAGCTTTGCCTGTGGCACTATTTTACCTTATCCGTCATCACTGTCATCTCTCCCAACTTTCTCTATGGTTTCCCTCCTCCTGGACTTCTAGTCGTTTCTCTCTAAACAGCACCGAGGCACTCAGATCTTGAGTGATGGCCCCTGAATGTATAGTGTCCTTATTTTACAACTTACAAAGACCCGAACTTCTAAGAAATCTTTCTTAATTTCCTTCTCTATCAAAAAATCTTGTGTCTCTTTATGGCATTGGATGCAAGCTACCTAACTGTAACCAGACCTGCTAAATTACTCTTTGGGGATCAAAGCGTCAGCATGTCTCCCTTCCAGGTAACATTTGTATGTTTTAATAGAGGTCACCTGGAGCCATACATATAAACTTAAATAGAGATGGGACTTCCCTCGCTCAATATCATGGCACATATGCATACCATTGTGGTATTGTGTTGGTCAACAAGAACCAACAGAGGTAATATACATGGTTCTATTATCCATCTCCATTACTGGAAAACAGTGCGGAACACCTGTATTTTTTGATATATGGTTGTGAAGTTATGGGGAGGGGCTCAGCAAATGTACTCATACCCAAGAAAAGCAGACCATTCATTTTCCTTTCATAATAGCAACGAGAATCAAGTCTTTGCAAGCCAATTTTGAATTTGAGGCAGATAATATTTCCTGTATCCTGCTATTATTTTTCTCCCCAGAATGTGCTCAGTGAAGTTAAGTCCTGTGAATAATTATCTGACTGCATAAAACCATTAGGCCAGGTTCCAGTGAGGTACCACAGCTGTGCTAGGGACCAGATAATAGAGGAAAAACAGCACTCAGAGCTTTTCATATCATCTGTCTCCACCATGAACAGTGTAGTGAAGACAGGACCCAAAGTGGAGTGTTCCCAACTTCCCCGAGGGTAGACTGTGAGACACCAGGGGTATGGGAGCCAGCAAGTGAAGAGAGCCAACAGACTGTTCTAGGCTACGTATCTCCACAAACCTGGAGCCTGGGATAGTTCTGTCTTTCGGTCTCTCCTCATGCAGAAGGGATACAACCAAGATGTTACAGTTAACTTTAGCCTCTAAGGTACAACCCAAATGCAGGATAAGTTCAATGATTCAGAAGCATATACGCTGAAGTTCTTCCTCTGGAAGTGATTGTGGAGGGTGAAACCAAACCAAGTCCTTGGAATATGTGTAATTCCTTCCTAGAAAAAGCTGGGAGTTGGCTATAACTGCCTGTATTGCGTCTTCTGATCAAACTGTGTTGTTTGTTTATTCAATTAATGCCTTTCCTTCTCATTAGGCTTGCGGCCACAACCAGATGGAGATGTCTTAGTCTGCCAAAAAGATGAGTCTGGCCTCTGTTTGCCTATATCCTTGAGGCTAGCTTTTTGCTTTCTCTGTTTAATTTTTTAAAAGCTGTCTTAAAGACATGACTGCTGGCTACATTAGAACCAGAGGAAAATATCAGCAAATCCCACTGAGAAGAGTAAGTGAATAGCCTCCAGCATTTGTACCCTGAAGGTCAGATTTGAATCCAAGAGCATTTCTTTTATTTATTTGTTTGTTTGTTTATTTATTTTTGGCTGCATTGGGTCTTCGTTGCTGCATGTGAGCTTTCTCTAGTTGTGACGAACAGGGGCTACTCTTCACTGCAGTGCGCGGGCTTCTCACTGCGGTGGCTTCTCTTGTGGAGCACGGTCTCTAGGCGTGCGGGCTTCAGTAGTTGTGGTGTGTGGGCTCAATAGTTGTGGCTCTCGGGTTCTAGAGTGCAGGCTCAGTAGTTGTGGAGCACGGGCTTAGTTGCCCCGCGGCATGTGGGATCTTCCCGGACCAGGGCTCGAACCCGTGTCCCTGCATTGGCAGGCTGATTACTAACCAGTGTGCCACTAGGGAAGACCCCAGTAGCATTTCTGTCTGGGAGTCAGAATCGGATATTTTTGAAAGATCTAAGTGTTTTCTTCATAATTAGGTCAAGAGAGATGAAACTACTCACTGGAGCCTATTCTGAAAATAAACCAAATGCTTCCTATCCAACTCAAAATACAGGTGGAGTCAAGAGAGGTCTATATAACATCCATACATAGAGAGTAAAAGTGAACTATTGATTTTTTTCCTCTCAGATGATTGGTTTATGTGATATTGTGGTGCCTGAACATTGTCCTGTCTTAGATTTATGCTGATACCTGAAAAACGGAAAACACAAGAAAGATCACAGTAAGATAAGGAGTATAAGTTTAGAGGGAAGAGTGCAGAAGAGTTAAAAAGATTTACACAGGAAGATTTGGTGGTCTTTGGGGGCTAAATGAAGAGATATAGCAAAGAGACCAATATGCCACCACTGGGCACAAATGTGCTCAGCACTGCTGCAAGGCCTGGCTGTGTCCCAGTAGTTTCTGCTCTGGTTTATAGTGTGTCCACACTCATCTTGGCTGAAGTTGAAGGAAGACCTAATTTGCATAAATGTTTATGTTTAAAATATAATGTCAACAATTTCTTAATTTGAAAAAATTTGAGGAAACCATCTGTAGGCAGAAAACAATGGCTCAAGGAATTTCCATAGTAAACCATTTTGATATCAACAAAACATTATTGAGGCAAATGTGAAAGTCTCATCCCTTTTGTCGTACTTGCCTTAAGACAAATTGCTGTTTACCTATCATTCAGGGCCTATCTGTATAGACTGATTGAACCACCTGAGAAGAAAATGTCTTTGTGAATGAGAGAGAAGGATAGATTTCGAAAGCATTTCTCTGATGTATAGCAACTATTAGCATTTCTTTTTGGAGGAGAATAGCTTTACTTTCATTTTTTGCATTCCTCCAAAATTACAATATAATTTTCTGAGGATGCTCCAGCAAAGCTTCTTCATTTAGACACAGGCACTGCTTGGGAATGAGAAAGCTGGACTCTAAGTTCTGATGACTGTCTATGGGACCTAGAAACGCCTGCTAAACCCTGGTCTCAGTTTCCATATCTGGAAAATGTGGAGACTGACTTCAAGGCATTCTAAGATCAATTCCAGTGCCAGTAGTCTGGACATCTATGCTTCTCCCTGACAGCTCAGAGAAAGAAAAGAAGTTCAGAAAAGCTGTGTCTCTAGTGCATGTCTTGTTGATTATGAGTAATAAAAAACTAGTCTAATACTATGGTTTGAGAAATGAAAATTTTTACTTTTGTGAACAACTATATTTTCTAGGCTCACCCTAGTTAGGAATTATAGTGCAAGTGAAAGTAGAATTGGTAACCATATGTCTTAGTGTGTACATAGTTAGGGACCTTCCCCTATGGCCAAAGAAGTGTTAACATATCACCATATGAATTCCAAAATTTGTGAAGTAGAGAGATTCTCTTCATCAAAACAGTACAGGAATTCTGGAGAAGGTGAGCAAGATGCAATAAAACTGGCAGAGCTCTAGAACTTAGCATCTCAGTGGGCAAAGAGATAATGGACTAAAGTGTGTTTAAAAGCAAGCAGGTCTGTGAAGTGCAGAACGCATTGGTGTGGCCTCCTTTTCCAGTAACAAGCTGTGTGATGTAAGGCAAAGTTCCTTAACCTGTGTCTCAGTTTTTTTGTCTATAGAAGAAGGGATTGGAGTGAATGCTTTCCTAACCACTTTCAGTTCTAGAGTCTTATGACTCTGTAAGAAGAGATTAAAATGCAGTGAATTACAAATTAATAATGTAAACAAATTGTACAGATGCATATTTTAAATCCTTAAGAGAATAATTTCTTCAAAGACACTCATTTACATATAAATTTTATATAAGTTAATCAAAACTCATAGAGTCACACAACTTTAGACATGAAAGAGAGCTTAGCAATCAGTACTAACTGTTGTAAAACTGTACATTATACTTACATATGAATGTGCCCCTTTCCTTGTGAGTTCTTTGAGGCATAAATAGTCCTGTGTTTCTTTGTATCATTAGTACTTAGACCAGAACAGATATAGAGTAGATACTAAGACTAGTTAAATAAATATTGCAGATAAAGAAACAGAAACTCTGAAAAGTTCTGCTAAGTTGCCCCAAATCACACAGGTGGCTAGAATGAGACTTTGCCTCTTCTGAGACTCAACCCAGGGAGGGCTGGGTTTTTTTAAGGCCAAATTGAGATGGTTTTTCCAAGAAGCATCATCAGCAGTAACATCTATCATGAAAAGAGGCCTTCTAAGGGCTT
The DNA here is from genome assembly GCF_949987515.2 of Delphinus delphis. Lineage (NCBI taxonomy): Eukaryota > Metazoa > Chordata > Mammalia > Artiodactyla > Delphinidae > Delphinus > Delphinus delphis. Next base: position 138,971,788 of record NC_082685.1, on the reverse strand, counting down.
TAAGGCAGGCCAAATAAAACTGAGCAGAGAGAAAGGCCCACAATACATATTCCATAATTATTCATGGACAGATTTAAACCTGAATCAAGTTACCCACCTTCTTAAAAGAAAGAAAATTTTATTTCCATGGTAGCTGTCCTTAGGATGGCCACCTTTATTTCTTCTCTACTTGTATCACAAGCTACTCCCCCATCAAGAGATGAAGTCTATTCCTCAACACCCTTGAATCTAGGCCAGCCTGTCACTGCTTTGACCAATAGAGTTCAGTAAGAGCAACACTGCATTAGTTCGGGTCCTGATCTTTAGGAAGACAGCAACTTTTGCCGTGGTCTCTTGGAGGCTGAAGCTGTCGTTTACAAAGTTCAGCGTCACTGGTGAAGCACCGCCCGCATGCCCCCGCACCCAGGCTACCAGGCATGTGAGAAAGCCATCTTGAACTCTCCCCCTCAGCTCAGCTTCTAGCTAAATATCGCAAAGTGACAGCAGTCGATGACATGTGGAGTAAAGGACACAGTTGAATCCTAGTTGAATTCACGGCAGAGAAAACCTTGAGATAAAATAAAAGATGGTAGTTTCAGGTCACTTGGTTTTGGGATAGCTTATTTGCAGTCATAAATAACTGAAACAGTTCCTTGTTTTAAAAGTATATAATTCTACATTTTCCATAAATGAAAAATTTTCTCATCTCCTATTCTTATCCCAGATTAACACAATTTAGAAAGATTTAATAATGCTGATCAATTCCAGGTTTTGCTATTTTAAGAATTTGCCCAGGATGTCAACATTAAGAAAAGCTACTATTTATTTTATAGAAAGGGAGTTCTAAAATGGTATTCATTGTGTATATAAGCTATAATATCAATTTCTTTCCCAATAAATGTAGGCTTACCTTTTATAAACAAGTCAATTGATGCAGTACAAACTTGCCTTGCACAGGTGTATTTGTTTGGCAAAAAGTATTTAAAGAGGACGACTGTCATTTATAGCCTGAGTACTATCGTTTTCTTTCTTCCTCTTTTACTAACCCCTGATTTACTGTTTCTATTTTCTCTCCAAATACTTCATTCTCTTATATACGGATTCTTTCAGAAAACCTTTATTGCCTCCCTACTGCATTCCTGACACAGTCCTAAGCACTGGTGAAAAAGCCATGATGACTAAAGAGCTAGATGTGTCCCTCCAGGGGCTCACATTCTATTAGGAAAGACGAGTTAATAAACAGGGCCCATGGAGTATAGTAACTATGAAAATGTACTAAAATGGAATAAATACAAAGGAGAATGGGAACCTAGAGATGACAACAGTGCCTACAAGGGTAAGGAAATTATTCCAGAGAAGGTGAATTTGGATCTTAAGAAATAAATTTTGCAGACAAAGAAATGGTAGAGGACAGTTCAGGCAGACATTTGCAAAAGCTTGAAAAAGTATGGAAAAAATGGCAAAACTTCCGTTGTGGATGTAGCAAAAGTGGGGAAGGCAGGGAATAACAAGAGATAAATAATGGATTATGGTAGAGACGAGCTGACGAGCTGGGGGCACAGAGTGAAGAACTCCTATGCCATAAACTTACAGTCAGTTGGCCTTTGCCCAGTGCTCCCTGTGGGGCTTTCTGACTGGGTAGCATACTTATCACCGTCTACAGCTGATTAGACCAGAGCGTATACCTGCTCAAAGTCAGTCCATCCTTTGGCTCTGTTGTGACCAAGCAGATTCTCTATCTCAGACATTTGTCTTAAGATATATGGTCGGTGACTCTGACTGACCATACAGTATTATACACTGGATCAAATGATCATGGAGACATGTGGTCAGCTCTGATCTCATGACAAGCTAAAGCCACAAGTAAGTTAATGATGCAGGGCAGCAGAAATGCTGCAGGCCTTGCAAAGTCTGTGGATAAGAAAGTGGAGCTGTGAAGCTCAGAGAGGCGGAAATGAAGGAGCAGGCAGTCAGAGTGAAAGTGAGAGTGAGAGAGGCATTGACCCACAAAGAGAACCATGGGGAGAAGATCATTTCTGAGAGGAGGGTACGGGACTGGACAGTTAGGCCAAATATAGTACAAAAGTCAGCTAAATGAGGACTCGGCTTTATCCATTGGGTTTGAGAATTGCTACTGACCTCAGAAAGAATGTAGTTTCAGGGGACACGTGGCCAGAATTCTAGGCTTTACCATTAGGAGTTCCAAGTTTACATGGAGGGTCTATGAAATAAGGCAGATGCAGTATGATGGATGCCGATGACATTCTATCAACTGGTGAGGCCGTGGGAAATGGCTGCAAGGATGAGGGGATTCAAACATGTTCAAAAAGGCCACCCCTCTCTAAGGGGCATGATGATCTTCCCTTTCCTCCACTCTATATCTCCTAATTGAGGAGGAATTGAGCTCTGCATTCTGCTTTGTATTCTCCTGAGATCTGTTGCCTTCTCTTTTGTTCATGGTCACAACTAATGTGGGTAAGCCTGATGGATCAACTTCATCTATGTAAAACTAAGCCAGTCCCCACTGTAGTCTGACTACCGTTCACATATTGAAAGATTAGGTGCAGGACCTCAGAAAACTTCACCTTTCAGAGAAACTTGTGTAGCCTGGGGCTGTGGAGAGATGGAGTGCCATGAGCTGTGTTCTGTATTGTGATTTTTCTACCACTGGGATCCTTAGAGTATGGTTACGTTCCCTCTAGGCTGTGGCCACATATCTAGTAGAACAAATGTTGACAACATAACGAGACTTATTTTCTTGTTGCTGGTACAGCAGTTGATGCCTTATTTATAGCAGTTCTTGGTTCCTCTTTCCTCTGGTGATATTGTTCCCCAACAAGAGCAGGAAGAGTGAGTGTGACAAGTAATCTATATGAGCACCAGTTATCCTGAAGAGGGTCCACAAGCAATTTGAGAACTGCTGCTTGTTGTAATATCACATTCCATTAGTTACCCTCAGAGAATCTAGAAGCTAAAATCTTTCAGGGAAACAGCTCTTGCTTTTAGAACAAGAAGTAAAAATCTACTTATTTTCCATCTCAGTTGTGAAGGAGAAATGAGAAAAGAAAAAAACCAAAACAAAACAAGCAAGGAGTGATGATCAAAGGAATGAAAAAAAAAAAACCCAACAACAAAAGAATGTCCTCTGAGAAAGCTTGGAGTTGAGTTTTATTTGTTTGTTTATTACTGGCTGAGATATAAAGGAAGTTAATAAAATAGAGCTGCCTTCTTTCATTAATATATTAGCCAAATATAGCAAGTCTGACTGTCCTTTGCTAACCACCAGGGTGCACCAATGCACACACTATTCCAAACTTCTAACAAGATCAGCGGTTATCCCCAATCAAAAAATGGGCAGAAGACCTAAATAGGCATTTCTCCAAAGAAGACATACAGATAGCCAAGAGGCACATGAAAAGATGCTCAGCATTACTAATTACTAGAGAAATGCAAATCAAAACTACAGTGAAGTATCACCTCACACCGGTTAGAATGGGCATCATCAGAAAATCTACAAACAACAAATGCTGGAGAGGGTGTGGAGAAAAGGGAACCCTCTTGCACTGTTGGTGGTGGTGGTCTATCAATGTAAATTTATACAGCTACTATGGAGAATAGTATGGAGGTTCCTTAAAAAACTAAAAATAGAATTACCATATGACCCAGCAATCGCACTACTGGGCATATACCCAGAGAAAACCATAATTCAAAAAGACACATGCACTCCAAGTTTTATTGCAGCGCTATTTACAATAGCCAGGTCATGGAAGCAACCTAAAAGTCCATCAACAGATGAATGGATAGAGAAGATGTGGTACATATATACAATGGAATATTAGCCATAAAAAGGAATGAAATTGGGGCGTTTGTAGATACGTGGATGGACCTAGAGATTTCATACAGAGCGAAGTAAATCAGAAAGGGAAAAACAAATATCGTATATTAACGCGTATATGTGGAATCTAGATAAATGGTACAGATGAACCGGTTTGCAAGGCAGAAATAGAGACACAGATGTAGAGAACAAATGTATGGACACAAAGGGGGGAAAGCAGGGGGTGTGGTGGTGGTGGTGGGATGAATTGGGAGATTGAGATTGACATGTATACACTAATATGTATAAAATAGATAACTAATAAGAGCCCATTTTATAAAAAATAAAAATTTTTAAAAAAGATCGGAGGTTGTCACTTCTGAAAGGAATACAGTGTGGGGAGGGGGTTGGAATTTTGAGGCACTGTTTATCATAGCACAATGCTCAACTCCTTTGAATTTTTTTTTATTACATCTACAGTCTGTTCTGCTACAGCACATATTTTAAAATACAAATCAACTCACATTCAATTAGTAATTACGGGAGTGATGTCAGCATAACACAGAAAACAAATTGGACCAAACATGATTTTTCGTAGTGTGATCATTCTTGGAGGTGATCAAGGTTCAGCTTTTTCACAGTTCAATAAAATACAAGGTTTAATGATATTTGAAGAGATTCAAAAAAGAAAAAACCTGAGAAGTCTCCAAATGTTTGCCTTTAGTGCAAACGGTGGCTGGTTCAATAGTGTGGAGACCTGCTCTATTGTCCATTATGCTAAACTACCTGAGAAAACTGTAAATGCAGATTAAGAACCTGGGCACTTTCCTGTGTTAAAACAAGAAAATAACCCTGAGAAAACCATAATTCAAAAAGAGTCATGTACCAAAATGTTCATTGCAGCTCTATTTACAATAGCCAGGAGATGGAAACAACCTAAGTGTCCATCATTGGATGAGTGGATAAAGAAGATGTGGCACGTATATACAATGGAATATTACTCAGCCATAAAAAGAAACGAAATTGAGTTATTTGTAGTGAGGTGGATGGACCTAGAGTCTGTCATACAGAGTGAAGTAAGTCAGAAAGAGAAAGACAAATACCGTATGCTAACATATATGGAATCTAAGAAAAAAAAATGTCATGAAGAACCTAGGGGTAAGATGGGAATAAAGACACAGACCTACTAGAGAATGGACTTGAGGATATGGGGAGGGGGAAGGGTAAGCTGTGACAAAGTGAGAGAGTGGCATGGACATATATACACTACCAAACGTAAAATAGATAGCTAGTGGGAAGTAGCCTCATAGCACAGGGAGATCAACTCGGTGCTTTGTGACCACCTAGAGGGGTGGGATAGGGAGGGTAGGAGGGAGGGAGATGCAAGAGGGAAGAGATATGGGAGCATATGTATATGTATAACTGATTCAGTTTGTTATAAAGCAGAAACTAACACACGATTATAAAGCAATTATACTCCAATAAAGACGTAAAAAAAAAAAAAAAAAGACTGCTTGAAGTCTTCTTCAAAAAAAAAAAAAAGAAAATAACAACAAAAGAACCCCAAACTTCTGAATCATATTTTTTATTTTGGATGTAACTGTCTTTTTGTAAAGTGGCTCTTGTTAAAGATCTGTATCTCCAAAGGGAAGCTTGAGTTCCAGGGTCTGAGACCTCAAAGGGTAGACTGGCTCAGATTGTGGGGCAAAGACCAGTGGAGACTTAACTCTTCTAGTATCTTCCAGAATCGTATGGTTTTTGTTAGTGTCGTGGTTAAAAAGTGCCCTAGGTTTTGCAGTGTCTGCTCCTGACCCTATTTTTCCCATGAGTGCTCTTATGTTTAGTGTGTGATTTTGCAAAAAAGTGAAGAATGGATACATATGGTGGTATGGCAGAAACACCTGTGCCTAGTGTTTTTCTTGAACAACATTTGTATAAAGAGAAAGCAGAAGAAAGAGTGTTTTAAATGGATATGCATCTGGATGGGGTGGGAGGGCGAGGTCCCATTCTTTAAATTATAAAGAAAAGGAGTGGGAGAGCTGTCTTAAAAGGTGAATTTGCTGGGGATTAAGGTTCTGTCAGAACGATGCTATCATGTAAAAGTGGCATATAACCTTACTTGATGAAAACTGGCTTTCAAGTTTTGCCAAAAGTTTATATGCATAACCAATTCCCCTTTTAATTCAGCTTTTCAAGCTTTCCTTGATCTTGTCAATAGGTAGTTCATATGAAGCTATGCTGTGTATGATGACTATAGTCATTGTACAGGCTCATATCACTAAAATTGGTTATTCTGGTCCACTGGAGTTGATAAACTGCAATCTCTCATTTCTCCCTTCCTTCCTCCCTCCCTCCCTCCCTCCCTCCCTCCCTCCCTCCCTTCCTTCCTTCCTTCTTTCCTTCTTTTTTTCCAAATTAGTTGGGTTACCTACCGAAGCTAGCTCAGCACAAACTCAGGCCGGGCATGGAATATGGAGTCCCCCATAAACCTCTTGTATACAAGCTTCTGAAAGGCTCAGTTGCTTATTTCTCCATATATGAAATTGTTGCCAATAGAGAAATTCTTTCAGAAATCGATTTAATGGGAGTAAATGAAATTTTAATGGTAAACAGGCATTGTGCGAGATGCCTAAGGCACAGGCTTCAGGCAATAGCAGAATGTAGTAGGTGATATTATCTTCAGCTGCCTTTCTGTGCATCTGAAGATTGGTAAAAACCATTCTTGTTTTCATAATGTGTTCATAATGCAACAAAATACTATAGGAGCTTGTTGCATCACTTGCGAATTGTATTCTGGGGCTCTGAAAGGAGAAAATGTCATCATTGAATTGACATTTTATTTGAATTTCACAATGAGGAGAGTATGTATTAAAATGGAGTAAATAATTTCTGTAAATTTATAAGGAAAGAAAAATGTGACTGCTTTTTGTAACTCTCCCTGCCATTGCTTTATAACAAAAATGCTTTTCTGATTTTTTTTTTTTCAAATTTTGTTTCTGATGCCAACTCCTCCGGCTTAGGTGTAGTTCCTCTTTTGAGAACAAATTTGAATTTTAAAGCATTCCAGTAGATGCAGATCAGTGTTTAGCAAAGTGTGGGCTGAGGACCACTCCTATCAGAATCACCCGAAGTGCTTGTCAAAAAAAAATGTGAATTCTTGGACCCAAGACCCAATATTTGCTGAATTAGAATATTCGGATGTGGGGTTCTGGGCCTCTACATTTTTAACTAAGTCTTCATGACTATTATACACACTAAGGTTTAGTGGGTATAAAATTTAGGTTTAAATCACTGATTTAGAAAATTCAAAGAGTTTACAGTAGGTGTAATTGTTTCAACCAGGCAAAACAGCCATTGGTTCATTGATTGATTTATTGATTGATTAGTATAAATCTCACATTCTTCTCTGACACTTTGAACAGGCTTTGTTTTTTCATTCAAACTGAGTCAAAGTTAAATAATCTGCTCAGTCAGTCAAAACTGAGGACAAAGTCAATAAATCAAAATCCAATCATGTAACCAATCTCAGAAATCTTATTTGACTGAAAAGTGACATTGAAAACGCCCCATACACAAAGTTTGTCAAAATAGTTGAATTAGTTTATGAGTGCAGAAACAACCTCAAAACAAGATCCTAGATATATTTAGGTTTATTCTAAAATCTTCAGTTGCAAATATTGATACATGCAGGTCACTCAGGACCTATTTGTTGCTAAATCTGAGAGTCTCTTTCCAGTATTTAACTTACTTGATTTCTCAGCTGTCAGTTGACATTGTTGAATGCCTTCTCCTTTTTGAAATGGCCTCTTTCCTTGGCTTCTATGATTCCACACTGTAGGAGTGAAGGCAATGCTTCTGCTGCAGTAGATATACCCCTAAATCTTGGTGGCTTAACACAAAAGAAGTTTATTTCTCACTCTGTAAACTCCAATAGTGCTTTCCCTCAGGGGATGAGGAGCTCTTCTGGCTTCCTCTGGGTATTGACATTGAGCCACTGGATGGTGAAGAGAGATCATTATGGGAGATTTTTATGCATCAGCTTTGAAAGTGGCCTTCAACACTTTGCTCCCATTCCATCAATCAGTGCTTAATCATATGGTAAGACCGAACTTCCTGGTAGGCTGGGGAAAATAGTCTAGAAAGAAGAAGAAGCAGATTGATGCTCAGATAAAAATCTCTGCCAAATAAACTCTTCTTGTTTTCTTCCTAAGACTTTGCATGCTCTTTTCTCAGATGCATTTGTGACTTTGTTCTTGGCCCAGTCCTCGAACATTGATTTTCCTCCTGGCTCAGTTTTAAGTCTGCTACTCTTTTTGGTCTCAAAACTCTCCCTGGTCAGTATCGTTCTGTCTCATGGCTTTAATGTACATGTCTAGCCCAGGGAGCCCCCAAAGCAAAGTCAAATTGCTACTGAAACTCTACCCCTCAGTATCTCAAAGCTGCTTCCCACTAGCTATCTATTTTACGTTTGGTAGTGTATATATGCCAATGCAACTCTCTCACTTTGTCCCAGCTTACCCTTCCCCCACCCCGTATCCTCAAGTCCATTCAATAGTAGGTCTGCATCCTTATTCCCGTCTTGCCCATAGGTTCTTTATGAACATTTTTTTTTTTAGATTCCATTTATATGTGGTAGCATATGGTATTTGCTTTTCTCTTTATGACTTACTTCACTCTGTATGACAGACTCTAGGTCCATCCACCTTACTACAAATAACTCAATTTCATTTCTTTTTATGGCTGAGTAATATTCCATTGTATATATGTGCCACAACTTCTTTATCCATTCATGTTTTGATGGACACTTAGGTTGCTTCCATGTCCTGGCTACTGTAAATAGAGCTGCAATGAACACTGTGGTACATGACTCTTTTTGAATTATGGTTTTCTCAGGGTATATGCCCAGTAATGGGATTCCTGGGTTGTACAGTAGTTCTATTTTTAGTTTTTTAAGGAACCTCCATACTGGTCTCCATAGTGGCTGTATCAACTTACATTCCCACCAACAGTGCAAGAGGGTTCCCTTTTCTCCACACCCTCTCTAGCATTTATTGTTTGAAAATTTTTGGATGAGGGCCATTCTGAGTGGTGGGAGATGATAATATCTCATTGTAGTTTTGATTTGCATTTCTCTAATGATTAATGATGTTGAGCATTTTTTCATGTGTTTGTTGGCAATCAGTATACCTTCTTTGGAGAAATGTCTATTTAAGCCTTCTGCCCATTTTTCGATTGGGCTGTTTGTTTTTTTGGTATTGAGCTGCATCAGCCTTGTAAATTTTGGATATTAATCCTTTGTCAGCTGCTTCTTTTGCAAATATTTCCTCCCAGTGTGAGGGTTGTCTTTTTCTCTTACTTATGGTTTCCTTTGCTGTGCAAAAGCTTTTAAGTTGCATTAGGTCCCATTTGTTTATTTTTGTTTTTATTTCCATTTCTCTAGGAAGTGGGTCAAAAAGGATCTTTCTGTGATTTATGTCATAGAGTGTTCTGCCTATGTTTTCCTCTAACAGTTTGATAATGTCTGGCCTTACATTTAGGTCTTTAATCCATTTTGAGTTTATTTTTATGTATGGTGTTAGGGAGTGTTCTAAATTCATTCTTTTACATGTAGCTGTCCAGTTTTCCCAGCACCACTTATCGAAGAAGCTGTCTTTTTTCCACTGTATATTCTTATCTCCTTTATCAAAGATAAGGTGACCATATGTGCATGGGTATAGCACTGGGCTTTCTATCCTGTTCCATTTATCTATATTTCTGTTTTTGTGCTAGTACCATACTGTTTTGATTACTGTAGCTTTGTAGTATAGTCTGAAGTCAGGGAGCCTGATTCCTCCAGCTCCGTTTTTCTTTCTCATGATTGCTTTGGCTATTTGGGGTCTTTGTGTTTCCATACAAATTGTGAAATTTTTGTTCTAGTTCTGTGAAAAATGCCAGTGGTAGTTTGATAGGGATTGCATTGAATCTGTAGAATGCTTTGGGTAGTATAGTCATTTTCACAATGTTGATTCTTCCAATCCAAGAATATGGTATATCTCTCCATCTATTTGTATCACCTTTAATTTCTTTCATCAGTGTCTTATAATTTTCTGCCTACAGGCCATTTTTTTTTTTTTTTTTTTTTTTTTGTGGTACGCAGGCCTCTCACTGTTGCGGCCCCTCTCGATGTGAAGCACAGGCCCCAGACGCACAGGCTCAGTGGCCATGGCTCACGGGCCCAGCTGCTCCACAGCATGCGGGACCCTCCCAGACCGGGGCACAAACCCGTGTCCCCCGCATCGGCAGGCAGACTCTCAACCACTGCACCACCAGGGAAGCCCTGCCTACAGGCCTTTTGTCTCTTTAGATAGGTTTATTCCTAGATATTTTATTCTTTTTGTTGCAATGGTAAATGGGAGTGTTTTCCTAATTTCACTTTCAGGTTTTTCATCATTAGTGTATAGGAATGCAAGAGATTTGTGTACATTAATTTTGTGTGCTGGTAGTTTACCAAATTCATTTATTATCTCTAGTAGTTTTCTGGTAGCATCTTTAGGATTCTCTATGTATAGTATCATGTCAACTGCAAACAGTGACAGCTTTACTTCTTCTTTTCCGATTTGGATTCCCTTTATTTCTTTTTCTTCTGTTTGCTGTGGCTAAAACTTCCAAAACTATGTTGAATAATAGTGGTAGGAGTGGGCAACGTTGTCTTGTTCCTGATCTTAGTGGAAATGGTTTCAGTTTTTCACCATTGAGGACAATGTTGGCTGTGGGTTTGTCATATATGGCCTTTATTATGTTGATGTAAGTTCCCTCTATGCCTACTTTCTGCAAGGTTTTTATCATAAATGCGTGTTGAATTTTGTCAAAAGCTTTCTCTGCATCTATTGAGTTGATCATATGGTTTTTCTCCTTCAATTTGTTAATATGGTGTATCACATTGATTGATTTGCATATATTGAAGAATCCTTTCATTCCTGGGATAAACCCCACTTGATCATGGTGTATGATCCTTTTAATGTGCTATTGGATTCTGTTTGCTAGTATTTTGTTGAGGATTTTTGCATCTATGTTCATTAGTGATATTGGCCTGCGATTTTCTTTCTTTGTGACATCTTTGCCTGGCTTTGGTATCAGGGTGATGGTGGTCTCGTAGAATGAGTTTAGGTGTGTTCCTCCCTCTGCTATATTTTGGAAGCATTTGAGAAGGAAAGGTGTTAGCTCTTCTCTAAATGTTGGATAGAATTTGCCTGTGAAGCCATCTGGTCCTGGGCTTTTGTTTGTTGGAAGATTTTAAATCACAGTTTCAATTTCAGTGCTTGTGATTGGTCTGTTCATATTTTTTTTCTTCCTGGTTCAGTCTCGGAAGGCTATGCATTTCTAAGAATTTGTCCATTTCGTCCAGGTTGTCCATTTTATTGGCATATAGTTACTTGCAGTAATCTCTCATGATCCTTTGTATTTCTGCAGTGTCAGTTGTTACTTCTCCTTTTTCATTTCTAATTCTATTGATTTGAGTCTTCTCCCTTTTTTGTTTCATGAGTCTGGCTAATGGTTTATCAATTTTGTTTATCTTCTCAATGAACCAGCTTTTAGTTTTATTGATCTTTGCTATCGTTTCCTTCATTTCTTTTTCATTTATTTCTAATCAGATCTTATGATTTCTTTCATTCTACTAACTTTGGGCTTTTTTGTTCTTCTTCTATAATTGCTTTAGGTGTAAGGTTAGGTTGTTTATTTGAGATGTTTCCTGTTTCTTAAGTTAGGATTGTATTGCTATAAACTTCCCTTTTAGAACTGCTTTTGCTGCATCCCATAGGTTTTGGGTCGTCGTGTTTTCATTGTCATTTTTTTCTAGGTATTTTTTGATTTCCTCTTTCATTTCTTCAGTGATCTCTTCGTTATTAAGTAGTGTGTTATTTAGCCTCCATGTGTTTGTATTTCTTACAGATTTTTTCCTGTAATTGATATCTAGTTTCATAGCGTTGTGGTCAGAAAAGATATTTGATATGATTTCAATTTTCCTAAATTTACCAAGGCTTGATTTGTGATCCAGGATATGATCTTTCCTGGAGAATGTTCCTTGAGCACTTGAGAAGAATGTGTATTCTGTTGTTTTTCGATGGAGTGTCCTATAAATATCAATTAAGTCCATCTGCTTTAATGTATTTAAAGCTTGTGTTTCCTTATTTATTTTTATTTTGGATGATCTGTCCATTGGTGAAAGTGGGGTGTTAAAGTCCCCTACTATGATTGTGTTACTGTCGATTTCCCATTTTATGGCTGTTAGCATTTGCCTTATGTATTGAGGTCCTCCTATGTTGGGTGCATAAATATTTATAATTGTTATATCTTCTTCTTGGATCGATCCCTTGATCATTACATAGTGTCCTTCTTTGTCTCTTGTAATAGTCTTTATTTTAAAGTCTATTTTGTCTGATATGAGAATTGCTACTAGAGCTTTCTTTAGATTTGCATTTGCATGGAATATCTTTTTCCATCCCGTCACTTTCATTCTGTATGTGTCCCTAGGTCTGAAATGGGTCTCTTGTAGACAGCATTTATGGGGGTCATGTTTTTGTATCCTTTCAGCCAGTCTATGTCTTTTGCTTGGAGCATTTAAACTATTTACGTTTAAGGTAATTATCGATATGTATGTTCTTATTACTATTTTCTTATTATTTTGGGCTTGTTATTGTACGTCTTTTCCTTGTATTGTGTTTCCTGCCTAGAGAAGTCCCTTTTGCATTTGTAATAAAGCTGGTTTGGTGGTGCTGAATTCTCTTAGCTTTTGCTTGTCTGTTAAGGTTTTAATTTCTCCATCAAATCTGAATGAGGTCCTTGCTGGGTAGAGTAATCTTGGTTGTAGGTTTTCCCTGTTCATCACTTTAAATATGTCCTGCCACTCCCTTCTGGCTTGCAGAGTTTCTGCTGAAAGATTGTTAACCTTATGGGGATCCCCTTATGTGTTATCTGTTGTTTTTCCCTTGCTGCTTTTAATATTTTTTCTTTGTATTTAATTTTTGATAGTTTGATTAATATGTTTCTTGGCTGGTTTCTCCTTGGATTTATCCTGTATGGGACTCTCTGTGCTTCCTGGACTTCACTAAATATTTCCTTTCCCATATTAGGGAAGTTTTCAACTATAATCTCTTCTAGTATTTTCTCAGTCCCTTTGTTTTTCTCTTCTTCTTCTGGGACCCCTATAATTCAAATGTTGGTGCGTTTAATGTTGTTGTAGAGGTCTCTGAGACTGTCCTCAATTCTTTTCATTCTTTTTTCTTTATTGTACTCTGCTGTAGTTATTTCCACTATTTTATCTTCCAGGTCACTTATCCATTCTTCTGCCGCAGTTACTCTGCTATGGATCCCTTCTAGAGAATTTTTAGTTCCATTTATTGTGTTTTTCATCACTGTTTGTTTGCTTTTTAGTTCTTCTAGGTCCTTGTTAAACGTTTCTTGTATTTTCTCCATTCTATTTCCAAGATTTTGGATCATCTTAACTATCATTATTCTGAATTCTTTTTCAGGTAGAGTGCCTATTTCCTCTTCATTTGTTAGGTCTGGTGGGTTTTTACCTTACTCCATCATCTACTGTGTTTTTCTCTCTCTTCTCATTTTGCTTAACTTACTGTGTTTCGGGTCTCTTTTTCTCAGGCTGCTGGCTCGTAGTTCCCGTTGTTTTTGGTGTCTGCCCCCAGTGGCTAAGGTTGGTTCAGTGAGTTTTGTAGGCTTCCTGGTGGAGGGGCTAGTGCTTGTGTTCTGGTGGATGAGGCTGGATCTCATCTTTCTGGTGGGCAGGTCCATGTGTGGTGGTGTGCTTTGGGGTGTCTGTTGAGCTATTTTGATTTTAGGCAGCCTCTCTGCTAATGGGTGGCTTTGTGTTCCTGTCTTGCTAGTTGTTTGGCATAGGGTGTCCAGCACTGTAGCTTGCTGGTCTTGAGTGAAGCTGGATGCTGGTGTTGAGATGGAGATCTCTGGGAGATTTTCATCGTTTGATATTACCTGGAGCTGGGAGGTCTCTTGTGGACCAGTGTCCTGACGTTGGCTTTTTCACCTTAGTGACACAGCCCTGACACCTGGCTGGAGCACCAAGAGCGTGTCATCCACGCGGCTTGGAATAAAAGGGAGAGAAAAAAGAAGGAAAGAAAAAAGAAGATAAAATAAAATTTATTAAAATAAAAAATAGTTATTAAAATTTTTTTAAGTAATAAAAAAAAAAGAAAGAAGAGAGCAACCAAACCAAAACTCAAGTCCAACAATTGTAATCAGCACTAAAAACTATACTAAAAAACAAATAAAGAAAAAAAAAAACCCAGACAGACAGAACCCTAGTACAAATAGTAAAAGCAAAGCTATACAGACATACACATACACATTCACGAAAAGAGAAAAAGGGGGGAAAATATATATATATATATCTTTGCTCCCAAAGTCCACCTTCACAATTTGGGATGATTCGTTGTGTATTCAGGTATTCCACTGATGCAGGGCACATCTAGTTGATTGTGGAGCTTTAATCCGCTGCCCCTGAGGCTGCTGGGAGAGATTTCCCTTTCTCTTCTTTGTTCGCACAGCTCCTAGGGTTCAGCTTTGGGTTTGGCTCTGCCTCTGCATGTAGGTTGCCTGAAGGCGTCTGTTCTTCGCCCAGACAAGTTGGGGTTAAAGGAGGAGCTGATTCCGGGGCTCTGGCTCACTCAGGCCTGGGGGATGGAGGGTACGGATGCGGGGTGAGTCTGCGGCAGCAGAGGCCGGCATGACGTTGCACCAGCCTGAGGCGTGCTGTGCATTCTCCCGGTGAAGTTGTCCCTGGATCATGGGACCCTGGCGGTGGCGGGCTGCACAGGCTCCCGGGAGGGGAGGTGTGGACAGTGACCTGTGCTCGCACACAGGCTTCTTGGTGGTGGCAGCAGCAGCCTTAGCGTCTCATGCCCGTCTCTGGGGTTCGTGCTCTTAGCCGCGGCTCGTGCCCATCTCTGGAGCTCCTTTAAGCAGCGCTCTTAATCCCCTCTCCTCGCATCCCAGGAAACAGAGAGGCAAGAAAAAGTCTCTTGTCTCTTCGGCAGGTCCAGACTTTTTCCCGAACTCCCTCCCGGCTAGCTGTGGTGCACTAGCCCCCTTGAGGCTGTGTTCACGCCGCCAACCCTAGTCCTCTCCCTGCGATCCGACCTCCGAAGCCCGAGCCTCAGATCCCAGCCCCGCACGCCCTGGCGGGTGAGCAGACAAGCCTCTCGGGCTGGTGAGTGCTGGTCGGCGCCAATCCTCTGTGTGGGAATCTTTCCGCTTTGCCCTCCGCACCCCTTTTGCTGCACTCTCCTCCATGGCTCCGAAGCTTCCCCCCTCTGCCACCCGCAGTCTCCGCCCGCGAAGGGGCTTCCTAGTGTGTGGAAACCTTTCCTCCTTCACAGCTCCCTCCCACTGGTGCAGGTCCCGTCCCTATTCTTTGTCTCTGTTTTTTCTTTTTTCTATTGCCCTACCCAGGTACGTGGAAAGTTTCTTGCCTTTCTGGAGGTCTGAGGTCTTCTGCCAGCGTTCAGTAGGTGTTCTGTAGGAGTTGTTCCACATGTAGATGTATTTCTGATGTATTTGTGGGGAGGAAGGTATCAACACGTCTTACTCTTCCACCATCTTGAAGCTTCTCCAGCTGTATCTTTTGTACTCACTACTGTATCTCCAAGGTTCTTAGTGGGCCCTCAGAAATTTGTTGGTGAATGAATAAAGTAATTAAGTGAGAAGCTAATATCTCTTCTATTAGTAATTAAGCTAATAGAAGCTAATATTAGAACCAGCTAATATCACATTTCTGCATAGTCTAGAATGAAAATGGCTGCTTATGTACCATAATTAAATCCTCTATGAAACAATTCTCCCAAAGTCCACCTTCTGCTGGCATCTTGACTTTAGCACCTCCAATCACTTTCTCTGATGAAAAGAGCAGAACTGCTCTTTGTTCTCCTGCTCTTGTTCATTTCCATTATGATCAACCTCCTCATCGAACTCTGGCAAAGTGGAGGAATGATTTCCATAACACCTCCCGGAAGAACAAAAT
The DNA here is from genome assembly GCF_949987515.2 of Delphinus delphis. Lineage (NCBI taxonomy): Eukaryota > Metazoa > Chordata > Mammalia > Artiodactyla > Delphinidae > Delphinus > Delphinus delphis. The sequence goes on along the minus strand of NC_082685.1, from coordinate 138,955,967 downwards.
AAAGGAAATCAGAGAGACATCTGTGCATTGTTTATACCTCCATTAGCCTTTCCTGAGTTGTAAATTACTTAGCAACAGCTGGGCAAGAGAGAAGGGCAAGCTATTCTATTTGAAAATGGAGGTATGAACATAACAACCAATTCAGTGCTTTTAAGTTTTATCATCCACAAAGTTATAGTGTCTTTATTACTTAGAATTGGTAAGTATAATACTAATCAGGAGACATCAACGTATTGCATACATGCATAAAGCAAGTAAAGTAAATTCTAAAAATATCAAGCGACTTTAGAAAACTTAAATGGAGAAAATGTGTACCCTATGTGGATGCTGGTTTGTGCCACTCTGATCCCCCCTCCAGGATGAAAGATTTATTCTCCAGCTGGGGAGAGCTGTCTGCCTGTCTGGATATTGCCTTGACTGAAGAGCGCCAATCTTGCCTGAGGTCACAACTCTTTCGCAGGGCAGCTTGCTCCACTGACTGGTTGACTTGGGGAAGTAACAGCCTGGGCCTATTGACCCAACGTGAAACAACTCTTAAAGACTCCCGGCTCTATTTGCAGCTTTCAGGGGGGTTGGTTGAGGCCTTGATTTGAATGCATCAAAGCCCCAATTCTCCCTCTGTCCAATACTGGTCCCTTTTCTCTCCCCACTGTTGATCCCAGGAATACTCCCTAATAAACTTCCTTCCTGCAACTTCGTTGCAGATTCTGCAACACAAGCTTTCTATTACTAGGCTGGAAATTTTGTCTTAGATGTGAATTTGCTTCATTGTTATCCAGTGAGTTCTGGAAGGTATACTTGGGAGATTAAATATGATTTGTTTTATGAGAATGACAAGGGGGTAAGATTGGTTTGCAGATGGGGGTGGGAAGTGGAGCACAAGGCAGCGGACAGACTGACTCTGATAAACCTTTAGCTTCCTAAGTGGCCTGTGAGTTGTGCTATTAGAAGAAACCCTCTCCTGCCTTGGACCTATAAGAACCTGTGTGGCAGTTCCTATAACTTCGCTTTTATATTTTATCTATACTTTGTTTACTGACATGTCTGAGCACAATAATCTCCATTTAATATAAAACTGATTCCAGTTATCAGAACTTATTATGTTCCAGGGACTGGGCAAAATGATCTATGAGCAATCTTGACATACTTTTTGGATCTTGAAAAAAATATTTGTACAACATGTTTTTTTCTATTTATTATATTTTGTTGTATTTAAATTCTTTGGAAATTGGCAGTTCATTTAAGGACTAATTAGACTAATCTTTCTTAATTAGAATAATTGACTAATAACAAAACTCATGCCATACACTCGCCATGTAGCAGGATGTCAAGTGCATCAAGGAGTCAGTGTTTAGGCTCTAGAGCTCAGCGATGAGACCAGGTCTCATGGGAGAGAGCCGTCTATGCCAGCCTGCTGAATCTTTGATATTCTAGTTAGTATGCCCTAGTGTCATTGCTGTTGCAACTACTTCTGGTTTATCAGTGAAGGAGAGAGTTAGTTGCCACTCATAAAGGGAGGGGAGCAGTCAAAAGACCAAGAACCACATCAAACTAGGAAAGAATAACATAATTAAACAAACACGAATGGCTTGGAGAGCAGAATGTAGAGGTGATTGCAAATCTTCAAATAAAAGAATAGATTAAGTGTGGGTGTGAACAGATCTCTCTGTGAAGAACAGGGAACTGGCAAGAGGGACTTAAATTAGCAACTCACTTCATTTTGGCATTTGTGGAGTCACCACTGTATGGATTCCTGGCACTGTGCTACAGTTCCTGCCCTAGAAGAGTCAACAGTGGGGACCGATGGATACAGACACGGCATCACTATCCTAAGGCAAGTACTGACCAAGGAGTGAATAGAGGGGGTCAATATAATTCTGGAAACTAGGACCTATGTCCAGGAGCAGTTGAGCCAGTTCTCTCTCTGGGCTTTTAAAAGGTTATTTCAGGATATTTCTTAGGGAAACATATACCCTTACACTGATCTATTGAGTTATGTTTTCCAAATAATTTGCTTAAGAAAATCTTTGTGTTTAAGTAAGAGATTGCTGGGAGGAAATAGAACTTTCTTCTCCTATTGACAGCAGGTTTAGCAAAATCATCTACTGTGAGCACAACTTTATCCACCCACAAAAGAGACTGCAGTCAGAACTATGTTTCAGTAAAAATAAGGCTTCTATTTTTTTGCACATATTTGTATAATGTAGTTGAAAATCACCCCGCACTTCTCTCTTATGTATTTATACCTGTAGCAAGTCCCTGAGATCTGAGAAGTTTCCACCACGTCTTGGAGGAAGCAGGAGAACAGGTAGAGGAGGGGCAGGAGGAAATAAAGTTACTGATTTCAAGATGCCCACACCTCAGACAGGAGGCAAAGGTGCAACTGTGGGATTTGTGTCACCTTATTTTCTGTTATCTGTTCTTCTAATTAAAAAAAAAATCTTTGGAGAGGGGAGGAGATGGCTTAGCAGATTAGCTTTTTTTTTTTTTTGAGACTGTGCCTTATAAATAATAATATTTCCACATGTAGGAATCAGTATGAACAGAGAGCAGAGGCTTGAGATGTACACAGTCTTGGGTTTAGATCCTGGCTCTGCCACTTACCAACTATTGCTGTAAAAGTTCATATCCAACACCAATTAATTTAGTACCTGTAAGTAGCCATGTATCAGGTTCCTGAGTTCTATGTGTGCAAAGGAAGCAATGGCATAAGAACTATATTTATTTATAATCTGTATTATTTTTGTAAATATATACATATTGTAAGTATATATTGTAAGTATATATATATTTACTACATAAATGTTTATATATATATATAGAGAGAGAGAGAGAGAGAGAGAGAGAGAGTTTTTAGTTTTTGTTTGGCTTTGATTTGTTTCAAATAAGAACAACTAAGTAGTTTTAGGATTTAAATATCAATGATTTAAGTCACAGTTGCCCTTTCCTATATTATTCCTTTTTTAAATGCATTGTCACCTAATCAGCAGACTATACTAAATCCTCTGATTATGTTTTTTTAAAAACACTTTTCAAGAAGTTTATAAAGATATGCAACTAGACTATTCAAATGGAGGTAAACTACCAGAGATGTGGGAATGAGTCAGGCTGGGGGTGGAGGGAGGGGATGGCAATCATTATACCAGCAGCCCAGGACAAGTGTCATTACTGCAAACAACCACTAAATCCATCTCTGCTTATCCTAGTAGACCAGGCCAAAAAGAGCAAAGACAGTGAAATATGAAGTAAACCTATTAGGGAAGAGGTAGTCTTTCTTGTTAACAATGCTACAGAAACTTATGATACATATCCTAATATAAGAGACAGGCAGTTAGATTTGCTGTATAAAACAGGAGAAACTCAAATAAAAATGGTTTAAACAAATTAGCAGCTATTTCTCTCTTATGTAAAGTAAGGTCAGACATAGTGAATCCCAGGCTTACTTGGAGAATTTTTATGGTGTCACCAAGGACTCAGATTCCTATTTTCTGATGCATCATCCTCAAGATGTATGGTTTTCATCTTTTGGTCCAAGATAGCTGCTGGAGCACCAACCATCACATCTGAGTTTCAGACTGTCAGCAAGAAGGAGTAAGGCAGAAAACTCATTTGTCTCTTCCCATTTACTAAAGCTTTCTGGAATTCTCACCAAACACTTCCTCATCTATTTTATTGGCTAGAATTTAGTCACATGCCACATCACATAGGAAGGTAGGGTTGGCTGTGAAATGCAGTCTTCTTCTGGGTAGTAATGAATACCACTAAAAATATCTGATAAGCAACTAGTCGTCTCTGCCACAGACAGAGAATAACAAAATGCACAATGTCTTCAACGACCATTTTACAGAAAATTCAAATAGGGTTTCTATAGAAATATGTCACCAGAGACAAAGAACATAATCCTTTGACCCCAAAATATTGGTTCAGGTACACCCCCTTAGCCCATGTCTCTGGGAGTTTAGGAGAAATGAATGCTGAAGCTCCAGAGAAATAATTACATATATAATGTGTTACTCTAGTTCAAGTGATCAGTTCTCTAGGGACCAACCTACTTTAAAAAAAAATGAAGTTTTTATAGGGAAAACAGAAATCTAGTTTTTATTCAGGAGATGTAATCAATACATAGCCTTCTAACAGGCAATAGACACACAAAACTTTTGCCTGCGGTCTGTGTAATAACTTAATTGTAGGGAAAGTGCTTTGTTCAAAGTAAATATTTATGTAGTCTGTATCTGGAGTTCTTCCTATCCTTTTAGATCTAAAAGGATTGATTTGGGCCCCATTCCCTGGACTGTGGATGACCAAAGCCCTTTCCAAGATAGTCATGAGCCCCCGAGGGACTTGTGCTCTCATGGTCACTTCTGGCTTTGGACATGTGCTTCCACTGTTGGCCCTGATTTTATGAATTGGATTGCTGTCTTTCTCATGTTGTTCCTCTCCTACTGTGTCGACTCTGAGGTAGGACATGGATATTTCCCTTATTTTCCACATACACAAAAAAATGCAACCCCCCACTTCACAAAATGAACCAACAAAAATAAGCAGACTCCCATACAAGGTAATTTTGTGTAGAAGACTTTCCTGAATTATATCAGAGTATACATCACATACAATAAACAAGTTCACATTAAACTGTAGACATCTTTGGGATAAAAGTCCTTAAGCCACCATGCCACTGGGGACAGTTTCTTGGCAGCCTCATTCTCATGTCTACTTCATCTAATCCTTTCTCAGCCCCATACAATATTGCTGGCTTCTTGGCTCTCAAATACAGAGAGGTAAAGCTCTCTTTGGTCCTTATTCCCAAAGTTACCCTTGCATATTCAAGGTGAACTTGCATATTCAAGTTCCACTGAACAGCACAGCTGGATGGCAGTTGTGATTGCATGTAGCAGGTTTTGTAGGCATCATACCTGCATTGGGCTACCTTTGGCCCATGGTCTGTTTTTAGGATTGTAGCAGTGAAAATGAGATGATGAGTGTAAAAGGCAAATCACAGCATCTATAAGTGAATACATGGTAGTCATTTAATAAGTGTTAGGTATTATTATTATTATTAGAGTAACAATCTTCAATTGATACTGCTTCTCTCATTGAGAAAAATGTTGAGTTTTTCCATTCTTCTAGTTCAGAATAGTCTTAATTCGAACATAGAAGCCTCCAGAATCTGGATTTGGTGAAGGAGCCTGTTAGGGGTCATGGACAGCTAGTTCTCAGGATAGGTTGATTCTTGGGGTGATTTCACAGGAATGCCAGCTGTGTTTCTCCGTTACCATATTTCAGTGGTGGAATGTCACAGCTAACCATGCAATAGTCAAGCACATGAGCACTGAATATCAGTCAAAGAACTAATTCATCACTAAGGAAATGTAAAATCTATCATTTAAAGCATCAAAGAGCTTCCTAAGCTGATTAATAATAATTTACCCTGAGCTTCACAACCCAAAATAAACAATAAAAACGTACAACCAACCAACATCCTAGAAATCACACCCCTTTGAATCTTCACTTCTGTCCTTCACACTCTTGCCTCTTACTCCCTTCATTAATTTTCTCCCTTAATCTGTCCTGCTTTTTTCCCCCTTATTTTTACTTTCTAAAAATTCTTCTGCCTCCTTAGATCCATTGCTTTAATTGATTATGAGTTGAGAACTACAGTAGTTTACTTTTCCTTTGAACTAATTATGCATATTTAATAAATAATCAGTTTCACTTGTCAAAGTAGCTAGGCTATTTTCCTCTGTAAATAAAGTGAAACTTCTTAAGTTATTTTTTACAGTCAAGTGATTTTCCATTGAGGATACTAATCCTTAAGAAAATGGTTTATTCGTACTGGCCCAAATGTTTCTCCTCCAGGCTGTATCTTTCTCCCTCCCTGTGGCTTCTTGACTCTAGTTATTTATTATTTATTTTCAAGTTATTTATTATTCAACCATTTCTTGAAGACACTGAGGCAGATGCCATGGATTAAATAAGATTTGGCATGTAGCATATTTTGAGAGACAAGATATAAAAACACACAATACATATTTTAAGTAAGAGTTCAAGACATTCTATAAAAATGTCCTATGGTATGTCCTGTTAAGAGTTTTAACACTTAAATACAACAGACCCAGTTTAGTGATAAATTATATTGTCCTTAATTTCCTAGCAACAGACTAAATTCTAACAAAAGACACCAACCAATGCTCTTTCAAAGGAAAGCAACAAGTATAGAACAAGATCTGAAAAGGTGTCACAGTCATGGATTATTATAACAGATTTACTCTGTATTCTAGATTTGCTATCTCTGGCACTCACTCAAAATAGAGTATCACTTAAAAGAAAAGTAATTCTTTCTTGAAATATATGACTAATATTTCATATAAAATGTCATTTTAGATGTAACAGTTAAATACCTGAACTCAGTCAGGCAAAGATAGCAGTATTCTTTATAAAAGGAACTTAATGAAGAGAAACGTAGGTACTTTTTTTAATGTAGGAAGGAAAAAAATACTTTCTTAGGTTACTCTCTGGTTGTTGGAAATCAGGAATAAATTACATGGCCTCAGAAAGTCCTTAACCAGGAAGAAGACAGCATCTTTCCTTTCTGACATCTTGGGGACAGATGAGCGAGGCTGACCTCACTTCTCAAGACAATGTATGTTTTTGTCACATTTGCACCTGGGAGGCTCACAGATCTGTGACCTCCTCTGAGATCACAGGTCATTGTGGAGATAGTCAGACAAGAATTGACAAACTTACATATATTTTTCATATAGCCACTTGAATTTTAACTTATTTTATTAGAAATATATATTTCTATATGGAGAGCAGGGACAGGAATACAGGGTAGGAGAAGTCAGTGTTCATATATCACCTGCAGTCCTCAAAAATATTGTTCCCCTGACTTAGTTAACAAAGGCAGTTTCTCAGAGACTTTGAACTACCTTGGGCATGAGGAGAGAGGGGGTAGGGGTAGAGGGTAGTGGCAAATAGAAAGTTAGAAATTGTCGGCATTTAAGATGCTGAACAAGATGGTGCAGAAAAGGAAAATGGAATGAAGAAGAGAATGCTGGCTTGACCGGGGAGAGGAAATCATAGAATTTCAGGACCTCTGGTTTAGAGAGCCACATCAATGTTGGGTCCTGAAACTAAGTGAGAATATTCTGTTTAGTGGGCCTGAGAAGTTTCTAATCTCTAGCATTTCTGTGTGTGTGTTGTGTATGTGTGTTTAAATATGTAATACACACACATTTCAAATGTTTGAAAGGCTTACAAAGATATATAGTGAAAATGTTCCTACAGTCACTGCCTCTAAGCCATCCAGGTCCCAATCTTGGAGGAAATTGATGTTACCAGTTTCCTGTGTATATTTCTAGAGATATTTGATGCATATATAATATGACTATATTTATTTTCTTCTGTTGCCAATATGGAGGAAGGGTTTTTGAGTCTACTGTGTTGATGATTTTGCTTACCAGTTAAGCCATCTGAAAGTTATGTGCGCCCTCTGTAATAAAAAGCAAGCTCAGGACCGTTATAAGAATTGACTAGAATGCCAACTCATTTTCCTGAGAGATAAAACAGAAAATGGAGAAGTAATTTGCTGAAAATGTAGCAATACGTGCAATTATTTTTTCCTGAGGATCACTGTTAGGAATCTGTATTTGTCTATATTATGGAAAGTATAAGGGCACTGTGCCTTGCCTCGTGTTATAGGGGAGACATCACTGAATACAAGGGTAAAAGTGGAAAGGTAATGTGACCTAAGCAAAGAGGGACCTTCAGAGCTATGTTAGATTATAGTTTAGGTACATTTTTCAAGAATTATTGTGTAATATTCATTTTCAGAAATTCAGGAACTTAATTTCAAAGTCATGTCTGGAAGGAAGAAATGAGTAGCCTTGGACCTACTGAGCTCTCGCTCAATATGGCTATGGCTATGGTATAGCCTGTTCCCACCTTAAATTCCACTCCTCAAAGCCAGAAACTGTGCTTTATTTATCCTTGTATTTCTTACCTAGTCTAATGCTTAGAACTTGGTAGCTACTGTATAAATATGTGTTGAATGAGTGAATAGATGAGTACATTTATAAATAAATCAACCACCCATCAAACAATCTATGTTTAATTTCTGCACTTTTCAACAATGAGTATTTATGTTTGAGCTTTGATGAAAATAGAAAAAAAAGGTATAACTGTCCAGTTTTTAATACTTCTTTATAGGAACATTCCATGAAGTATAAGGTGCAATTCTTATGTCAGTTTTGCTAAATTCAGATGTTAATGAAGAAAAATTCATGAGCCTTGAAATTCCTTTTTTAGCTGCCCTACCTTCACTTTCCAAAAGGGCAAATGAACATCTGTGTGCCTGGAACAAAAGCAAATTAAAAATAAGAGCTTAGTTAAGGATTGGATAGACATGTTTTCACACAAATTTTAGTACTATAGAAGTGGGGGAAATCAATCATTTCAAATGTGCTAAATTGAGGGGGGTTGGATTTTATTGATTAATTTACTTAAAAGCTGACTCAGTCTGAACAATTAGAATATCAGGCAAAGGACACAGGCTTTTGCGTATAAGAAACAAGCTTTGGAAGGATTGTCCATTAAGTACTATGATTGCTGCAAAAAAAAAAAAAAACCAAACAAAACAAACAAACAAACAAACAAAAAACATGCTTTGCACAGCTTTGTTATCAGGAGGCTTTACACTTGACATTTTGGAAACAAAGAAAGTGAATGGCCTGAGAAGTTGAAAAGCCACTTCATCATGATGTCTGACATTTGAGAGCTGATATTATTGTCTGCAATTTAAAATTCAGAATTTATAAAGTGCCGTCGTATAATACAGCCCAGCAAACAAAGGGTCTTGCTGAAATGTCTGTACTTATCTGGGAAAGCAACATAATCACAAAAAGTTGATGGTTTTGAATTTGAATATTTATTCCTCCCCACCTCACTCCTCAATTTTAGAAAATAATGAACTTCTACCTTCTGCAACCAACAAACTTCTATGTACAAGAAACTAATTTTATATAGGGAAATTTAAACATCTACTACATGGTCTCTGTTATTATGGTTAAGAAACTTTTCTTGAATATGCATCATGTGATGTTTGTTGATCATCGTTTGCTTTATTTCTGCTCAAAATATGAAGCACATGAAAATATGTTCAAAGCTACTCTGGGAATTCTGCTTAGAATACCAATGGTAGTTGTGCTGCTGCTGTGTGATTATGAGTAAGATTTCCTAGTCCAGAGATTACTGTACGGTAACAGCAGAAGGTATTTTCAGTAATGTCTGCATCAGAATACATCCAGTTGGATATATTCAGTTCAGCTTTGGAAACCATAGTCTCAAGTCACAGAAGGTGCCCCTCGGAGTTCTTGGGCCCAGAACCTGATCATCTAGTTTCCTTTTCATCAAGGGAAACAGCATTAGGATCGAGAGAAGGACATGAACCATTTTATGCTCACTCCTTTCCTTGTCTGGCATTGACAGTCTTGCTGCACTCTCTCCTTAAGATTGGTTTGCTCTGTGTACTGTGCTCGGCTTTCCTGCAGCTACGCTTAGATCAACAGAGCAATATATTCCCTTTCTTCTTTCCTTACAAATACTTCAAGAAAAAGCACCCGGTGATTTGTACAATTGACAACTGCAACCACTGCTTCAGGGCAGATGGAGAAAAAGTCATATTCTCTCTAACATAACCCAGAAGTGCCTGTTCATCTACCTTATGATGGAGGCATGTGTTTCATTGCTGCTCTGTGATCTAATTCAGAGGAGAGATAGCTGCTGCATTTTCAGTTGATACATAAAAATAGCTGGTTGCACTAGACACCATCTGACGTCAGTGGAATCATTAAAAAGCAGTGACCAGTCTGAAGAACGTCTCCACGGAAGCCACTGCAACTCGATGTGCAGATACTTACGCCATATCATTTTTTCTTTTGACAGACAGTCATCCTCTGTTGTAAGGTAATTTTCATCAATCACTTAGCTAAATATGTGGTCAAAGCTCAAGTTCTTTCCACTACACCATGGTGCATAATCCTGTGTTAAAGTTCAGCTACATTTGAGAAGAGTTCATATCCTGTGGAGATGGAGAGAATGGATAGTGAGAACCTCAGGAAATATCTTTTTAGGTTCCTAAATAAACTTGAGCCCACAGCTAAGCTCTTTTTATATTGGTTTCCAACTGTAGGCTGTTGTACTAAAACTAAAGGTGACTGATGCAGGAGGCCACTGGACAATAGTCAGTATGGTGCTGAGGCCCACTTACAAATCCTTTCCAAGAGATGGAGCTCATACCAGGAACCAGATATGAATATCAAAATGCCGGACGGGGTCAGGCTTGAGTCTGCCAAATCTGCTCTTCTGGAAAAAGTTCTCCTGTCCTTCCCTCCTGTACGGAGTCCCTTCTCCATTCTTCACTGTCAAGCTAAACTCTACCCACCTTGCAAATGACCTTGAAGTTTGAGCAACCACCCTGGCATCACATTATCTTTCCCCTTGCTGATCAAACTACTCCTGCTCATGGACATTGCCCTAGCTCAGACCTTCATCAAACTCTCTTTCACTGTCACGAAAGAATGCTTTGCTGACCCCTGTTTACTATATCTCCACTCTGTATTTCACCATGCCCCAGTGCAATCCTTCTAAAATACCTTCTAATTATGCTAGGCCCTTGCTCAACAACCATCAGTGTCTCCCTGTGTGAGAGCTCCCCCATCGGGATTCCTTTTAACCAAGGCAACTCATCCATGTCCTAGCCAGAACCCCTGCTTTTTGTTATTCACCTGTTCCTGCAACCACTTGACTTATGGTACTCTTGACTTCATTTAGAGTACTTACCCCTCACACTTGACAGATTTGCCTTTGTAGCAGTTGTGTTCTCTTTTGAACATAATTTGTTATACTCCTATGACTACTCAGGTAACATTCTGTTCAACCAGTATCCAGACCTAGGTCTCCTGATGGAATATGGCTCATCTCCCTCTTGGGAATAGGTCATATCCTCCCTCATTACCTGCAAGATAAACCCCATGGCACAGTACACAAAACTCCAATCCATCATTCCAGACTCTTCTTCTACCAGTTTCCACCATACACCTGTATATCGGTCACTGAACCCACCACAGTCTTTCATTCTTCGATTCTTCCACTCTTTTGTCATGCTATGTCTTACATTTGTCAAACTTCTCCACCATTTTCCATTTGGCATATTTACCTTTTAATATTAACCTCAATCGATATCCCTTCCCCCACTAATTTGATTCTATCTACATGTTCCCATGGAAATGTGTATTTATTATGCTTGAAATTATTTGATATTCATCTGTTTTCCCCCCAAAACTTGGCTTTCCATAATGAAACTAATATTTTATTCATCTTTGTATCCTCAGATATAGATACAATACAGAGTCTGTCAAATGGTTACTCAGCAAGTATTAATTGAACAAATAAAATACACCATATGTTTGAGCATAGCCTGATTTTTAAATCTATACCATTTAATACTTAAATATCTTTCATCTATGTTTAATTACCTTTGATTAATAATAAACATGATGTATAGCAAGTATTTTAAAAATACCCTATATACTGCTAGGTCAGTGTTGAGAATTTACACTTGAGGAACTATGTTCTCTTTCTTGATATTAGCCTCTGGTTTCTGTTTAATCTATATTGTGAAATTTTCATCTATGAATATATTCTTTTATACTTGAAATTTTAGCCTTTACCATTTCTTAGGGGAATAAAGTTCTTGACAATGTTCCTTTCACTTCTTCACTCCCATTTGTTGATGGCTCAAATCCTATCCCAATAGAACTGAAACACAAAGAAGCCACTTACATGAGGGTGGATTAAAGTTGGCCAGGAAAGTTAACTTGAGGTCCCACATAGGAGGAGAATACTTGTCACAAAAGATAAAAGTTAACTTGAGGTCCCACATAGGAGGAGAATACTTTTCACAAAGGATATCCATTAATGGTATCTCATTTGCTCATATCTGTGTCCTGCTGTCATCATCCTATATAACCTTAATAATTGAGAGGGGGCCTTGTTTCAATCCAGGTTCTCTTCCTAAATACATCTAGAGAAGGTCACTTTGTTCTTCAATTTTTGTCTTCAGCCAGTTCACCCAGCTGCCTACTCAAGAGCTACCCACCCCATCACAGAGTATCTAAAATTCATTATGTAAATAGTGCTGCAATGAACATTGTGGTACATGTCTCTTTTTGAATTATGGTTTTCTCAGGGTACAGTAGCCAGGACATGGAAGAAACTGAAGTGTCCATCAACAGATGAATGGATAAAGAAGATGTGACACATATATACAATGGAATATTACTCAGCCATAAAAAGAAACGAAATTGAGTTATTTGTAGTGAGGTGGATGGACCTAGAGTCTGCCATACAGAGTGAAGTAAATCAGAAAGAGAAAAACAAATACTGTGTACTAACACATATATATGGAATCTTAAAAAAAAAATGGTTCTGATTAACCTAGGGACACAACAGGAATAAAGATGTCAACGTAGAGTATGGACTTGAGGACATGGGGGAGGGGAAGGGGAAGCTGGGACGAAGTGAGAGAGTGGCATGGACATATATACACTACCAAATATAAAATAGCTAGTGGGAAGCAGCTGCATAGCACAGGGAGATCAGCTCCATGCTTTGTGACCACCTAGAGGGGTGAGATAGGGAGGGTGGGAGGGAGGTGCAAGAGGGAGGAAAAATGGGGATATATGTATATTTATAGCTGATTCACTTTGTTATAAAGCAGAAAATAACACTGTAAAGCAATTATACTCCAATAAAGATGTAAAAAGAATAAAATTCATTATACCCAAAGTTTGAACCAATGATCCATTTTTCCAAATGTGTGCATCTTGGAATCTCTTCCATTTTCATAGTTAGCACAACAATTTCTTGATTTTCTCAAGTTACAAACATGTGAATAATCTTAGACTTCTTTCTTCCTGACCCTCCTATTGAGTCAAAGACTAAATTCCGTGTTTTTTGTTTTTTTGTTTTTTTTTGCGGTACGCGGGCCTTTCACTGTTGTGGCCTCTCCCGCTGCGGATCACAGGCTCTGGACACGTAAATTCTGTGTTTTAAACCCACTTACTTATCTCCACCTCCACTGCCTTTATTCTAGTCCAAACCATCATCATCTCTTTCCTGAATTTTTGCAAAATATTTTTATTTGGATCTTCCAATATATTCTCCATATGGCATCCAGGGAAATCTTTTAACAAAAAATTATGATTACTTGCCTCTCATGCTTAAAATCCTTTAATGGCATGAGACTGCCTTTAAAATACAGTCTGGGATGCTTCTCACAGTCCACAAGATCTTGTATAACCTCTTCAGCTCCATCTCAACCGCCTTCCTCCTCAGTCTTCATGAGCCTCACTGGAATTCTTTCTGATACCCAAGCATTCCATGCTTCCACTTAATGCTGCTCCCCAAGCTCTCCCTGAACCTTCCTCCCTCTTTACCTAGCCAGCACCTACCTATCCTTTAGAACTCAATTAAAGTATCACTTCTTCTAGGAGCCTGCTATGATGCCCAGATTAAGTCAGGTAATTCTTTGTATGTACATTCATTTAAAATCATGACTTTCACTTTGTATATCATATCACATTTGTGATTATGTAACTATTTGTGTAATAATTAGTTTTACTTTTCCTTGCTATAATGTAAGTTTTTTTCTGGGAGGACAAGCATGTTTATATCTGGTTCACCTCTATATCTATAGGATATAGGGGAGTACCTGGAAAAGAGGAGTGTTCAATTAAAAGATTAATTCCATGAATGTATGACTGTCTCTTCTCTTTGAGAGTTCAGCTATTTCTTGAGATTCTGAATTTTTAATTTAGGCGTGGGTGTATGATTGACATCTCTATGGCTAAACTGATGAAAACAGGTGAAACATTGAACTACACAATTTTCTTTGCCTTGGACTACACATTATTCTTTTTGGCAAAATTGCCTTCCTTTTAACTGCCTTGGTAAGAAGTTCTTCACACTTGAGAACAGCACATACAGGAAGACAGCAGTCTCTACTGGGCTTTTCTCAAGACAGGAAGACATCTTGTGATTCTAAACTTGTGTTCGTTAACTGTCTAGGTTGGCACATCACTGGCAAGTCAGACCTTGTCCTTTTGTTTGAGTGCTTCAATAAATATGTGTTTATAACTTGTTGGGCAGACACAGGTTATAGCTAATCACAGAGACACCACTAGGCAGCTGCCAATGGAAAATGCAAGACAATCAAACAAATTCAATAAGGTTGGCTAAGAGAAATTGCAAGAAGAGGTACCATAGTTAGACTTCATATTGTCTGGCCTGTTTCAGGGCACGTGGAATGTGTTTTTAACTTACATATATTGTAACCATGTTGTTATTAGCAAGTATTTCAGGACTTTTGGGAATAGAATACACTTTCTACTTTCTCTCTTACACCTTCTATTTTACTGCAAAGAACATGAACTTTGGTGTCAGGCAGCCCTGGGTTGAAATCCTATTTACAAATTTTGCAATGCTTTCAACATTATTATCCTTTGAGAGGTCCTGATTCTTCAACTTCACAGCTGCCAAGGTTAAAAATAACATGTATGAAAAGGCTGGCAGGTAATAGAAGTTGGATAAATGTTAATTTTCTCTTCCCACACTCCATCCCTTATTTCTCTCTTTCTTTTTCTTTACTTCAATTCCTTTGTCTTGGTCTTCCTGGTCTGTGAGGCTCTGGGTGACTGTCTTTAATTCCTAGGATGTTGGCTGGATAGTATATTGACTTGCAGATTCTCCAGAATTCTATACCTTAGAAAAATTTAAGCCTTCCTTAAGCACATTAGTAACTAGTGAAAAATTCTTCTTCTCTGTTTTTAACCGATGAAGGGTCTGTTTCCATTGACTGAAGAGTTTAGGATCTTTCTTCTGTATGCTATATGTCTACAGTTAATCAGTTTAAAATTTCCTGGGGCATAGCCATTCTAGCTCATACTTCTCTGGTAGATGCCCTGGAGGGAAGGAAGAAAACTTAGGATTAATCCTGCATCATCAAAATATCCAGTATCCCCTGAATGTCTACCAGAGAAAAATTGTTTCATCTTTTTCTCAGGCAGGCATTCCAAGCAAGGAAAAACGGTATGCCCGACCCCTAACCCACAGAATTGATCTGATATCTATTGTTTCACTGGAATTGGACATAAAGATGGATGAGTTGATGCTAAAAACATTTTAAGTGATAGAAACAGAACGCACTTTTAGCCCCATCCCAGTGGCCTATAGAAAATAGAGGAATTGATTGGGCAGAGTTATTTGCCTCACCAAGTTCTGCTCTCTATGATACCCCTCCCTGAATACTTCTACTCTGGTTTATTCTGGTTACCATTCAACATTGCTAGTATTGGTAGCCAATACTTCATTACTTCAATCCCCTGTATTAGTTAATGATTTCTCTGTTCAAATTATTGTGTGGTTTCTGTCCCCTTGTTTGATCCTGATGGATGCACCAGGGTTTATTATTATCTATATGGGACCACAATACAATAAACCTGTTCTATTTGGATATCATTCTATAAGCCTGTTAATACAGGGCTCAGTCTACTATATCTCTTGAAGTGAAACATTTCAAAAAATGGTAGATAAAAAAGGAAAACAGGATTATTGGTCATGTAATCATTCTACTTGAGAAGAAGTCTACAGAGACCTGTAATAGGAGAGTTATAGAAAAAAGACACACTAGTTGAGCAGAGTGTGCTAGAACATTTTTCTAGTTACATAACAATGTAAAAAGGTCGATTTTTGGAGTCCAGGTCATGTAGTTCTTTGTTATATTGTCAGTATATGAGAAAAAAGTGTTCCAAATGGGTTTTTACATACTAGTAATTTGAATTTTATTTTACACTGTTTTGATATAAATTATATTTACTGAACAGCTAGCCCACTGAATTATAGAGGAATCTTTCAAAAGAAAGATGGATGATATGCTAATATTTTTTAACACACAGTGGCTAATCCAGCATTTCTTTAAGATATGTACTGATTGGTAGTGGTTGAATAGTGTCTGCTAGAATCTCAGAATGTGATCTAGTTTGGAAATAGGGTCTTTGCAGTTGTAATTATTTAAGACGAAGTCATACTGGATTAAGGTGGGACCTATGTCTAATGATTGGTGTCCTTACAAGAAGAGGACAGCACAGACATAAGTATAGAGAAGGCAATGTGAGCTAGGAAGAAGAGATTGGAATTATTCACCCATTAGCCAAGGAATGCGAGAGAATTTCCTGCAACTACCGTGATCTAAGAGAGAAGCATGAAACGTTTTTTCCTTGTAGCCTCCAGGAATTAACCAACCCTGCCGACACCTTCATTTCAGACTTACAGCCTCTGGAAGAACTGTGAGAGGATAAACATCTGTTGTTTTAAGCTATTGCATTTGTAACGGCAGGTGTTGGTAATTCACTGGTAATAAGACAAAAATCACTTTTGTCCCCACGGGCTGCTAATTATTTTTGATATTTTCAGTGTTAGCTTAAAAACTTATTTTTACATGTATTTTCAACTTGGAAGGGCTTTTTCTTCTTACAGCGTCATAAGAAATTGCACCTGCTAAAATGACAGCTAAAATTTGGAAATATGGCCTTGTGGAGGATCTTATTACATGTGGATATCTAATAAGTTTTCAACTCAATTATTAATAAAAGTTTTAAGATGATATTCTGCAGAAAATCCAATGGAGCACCTAAATATTAACACACACACACAAACAGGCACACACACCACTTTATCCAATTCCTTAATTCAGAAATGCTTTATCTCAGGAATCAGGTAGATTAGGTTTAGCTAATGGTTTTAACTGTTACCCCAGGAATGAGCTGATGACTTCCGGATCTCCTGTGATTAGCATTGATTAGGGAGAAATGAGTT
Organism: Delphinus delphis; assembly: GCF_949987515.2. Lineage (NCBI taxonomy): Eukaryota > Metazoa > Chordata > Mammalia > Artiodactyla > Delphinidae > Delphinus > Delphinus delphis. The sequence continues at coordinate 138,939,035 of NC_082685.1, read as the reverse complement.
GGTGCTACCAAGGCTATAAATTTCTCCCAATATTGAATTAATTTGACTATGTTGCCCCCTTGTTCTGAAAATAGTCTCTTTCAGAAGAATTGCCTGTCACTTCCCCCACAGTAAAAACTCCACGTCTTATCCAGACAAAACAGCATACTTAACATCCTGCAATATATTATACATTTTAGAGATGTACAATTTATACATTTTCACATTTTTCTTCCTCTTCTTTTTATATGAGCCATTGGCTTTATTTTTATATTCCGTGTGGTGCTTTGGAATATCGTGCATTTAAATGAAGACCTACTTTATTATATGAATGTTTTCAATGATACAGATTTTTTAAACATCTTTATTGGAGTATAATTGCTTTACAATGGTGTGTTACTTTCTGCTGTATAAAAAAAGTGAATCAGCTATACGTATACATATATCTCATATCTCCTCCCTCTTGCATCTCCCTCCCACTCTCCCTATCCCACCCCTCTAGGTGGTCACAAAGCACTGAGCTGATCTCCCTGTGCTATGCAGCTGCTTCCCACTAGCTAGCCATTTTACATTTGGTAGTGTATATATGTCTATGCCAATCTCTAACTTCGTCCCAGCTTACCCTTCCCCCTTCCTGAGTCCTCAAGTCCATTCTCTACATCTGCATCTTTATTCCTGTCCTGTCCCTAGGTTCGTCAGAAGCATTTTTTTTTTTTAGATTACATATATATGTGTTAGCATATGGTATTTGTTTTTCTCTTTCTGACTTACTTCACTATGTATGACAGACTCTATGTCCATCCACCTCATTACAAATAACTAAATTTCATGTCTTTTTATGGCTGAGTAATACTCCATTGTATATATGTGCCACATCTTTTTTATCCATTCATCTGTCGATGGACACTAAGGTTGCTACCATATCCTGGCTATTGTAAATAGTGCTGCAATGAACATTGTGGTACATGACTCTTTTTGAATTATGGTTTTCTCTGGGTATATGCCCAGTAATGGGATTGCTGGGTCATATGGTAGTTCTATTTTTAGTTTTTTAAGGAACCTCCAATACTGTTCTCCATAGTGGCTGTATCAATTTATATTCCCACCAACAGTGCAAGAGGGCTCCCTTTTCTCCACACCTTCTCCAGCATTTGTTGTTTGTAGATTTTTTGATGATGGGTATTCTGAGTGGTGAGAAGTGATACCTCTTGGTAGTTTTGATTTGCATTTCTCTAATGATTAACAACGTTGAGCATCTTTTCATGTGTTTGTTGGCAATCTGTATATCTTCTTTGAAGAAATGTCTGTTTAGGTCTTCTGCCCACTTTTGGATTGTGTTGTTTGTCTTTTTTGATATTGAGCTACATGAGCTGCTTCTATATTTTGGAGATAAATCCTTTGTCAGTTGCTTCCCTTGCAAATATTTTCTACCATTCTTTTTTTCTTTTTTTTGAATTTTATTGTACTTATATTTTTTATACAGCAGGTTCTTATTAGACATCCATTTTATACATACTAGTCTATATATGTCAATCCCAATCTCCCATTTCATCACACCACACCCTCCCCACCTCTTTCCCCCCTTGGTGTCCATACGTTTGTTCTCTACATCTGTGTCTCTATTTCTGCCCTGCAAACCAGTTCATCTGTACCATTTTTCTAGGTTCCAAATATATTTGTCAATATACGATTTTTTTTTCTCTTTCTGACTTACTTCACTCTGTATGACAGTCTCTAGATTCATCCATGTCTCTACAAATAAACCAATTTCATTCCTTTTTATGGTTGAGTAATATCCCATTGTATATATATACCACATCTTTATCCATTCATCTGTCGATGGGCATTTAGGTTGCTTCCATGACCTGGCTCTTGTAAATAGTGCTGCAATGAACATTGGGGTGCATGTGTCTTTTTGTATTATGGTTTTCTCTGGGTATATGCCCAGTAGTGGGATTGTTGGGTCATATGATGATTCTCTTTTTAGTTTTTTAAGGAACATCCATACTGTTCTCCAAAGTGGTTGTATCAATTTACATTCCCACCAACAGTGCAAGATGGTTCACTTTTCTCCAAACCCTCTCCAGCATTTGCTGTTTGTAGATTTTCTGATGATGCCCATTCTAACTGGTGTGAGGTGATACCTTATTGTAGTTTTGATTTGCATTTCTCTAATAATTAGAGATGTTGAGCAGCTTTTCATGTGCTTTTTGGCCATCTGCATGTCTTCTTTGGAGAAATGTTTATTTAGATCTTCTGCCCATTTTTCGATTGGCTTGTTTGTTTTTTTGATGTTGAGCTGCATGAGCTGCTTTTATATTTTGGAGATTAATCCCTCGTCAGTTGCTCCACTTGCAAATGTTTTCTCCCTTTCTGAGCGCTATCTTCTCATCTTGTTTATGGTTTCCTTTGCTGTGCAAAAGCTTTTAAGTTTCATTAGGTCCCATTTGTTTATTTTTGTTTTTATTTCCATTTCTCTAGGAGGTGGGTCACAAAGGATCGTGCTGTGATTTATATCATAGAGTGTTCTGCCTATGTTTTCCTCTAAGAGTTTGATGGTGTCTGGCCTTACATTTAGGTCTGTAATCCATTTTGAGTTTATTTTTGTGTATGGTGTTAGGGAGTGTTCTAAATTCATTCTTTTACATGTAGCTGTCCAGTTTTCCCAGCACCACTTATTGAAGAGACTTCTTTTCTCCATTGTATATCCTTGCCTCCTTTGTCATAGATTAGTTGACCATAGATGTATGGGTTTATCTCTGGGCTTTCAATCTCTTCCATTGATTGATAGTTCTGTTTTTGTGCCAGTACCATATTGTCTTGATTACTGTAGCTTTGTAGTATAGTCTGAAGTCAGGAAGTCTGATTCCTCCAGCTCCATTTTTTCCCTCAAGACTGCTTTGGCTATTCAGGGTCTTTTGTGTTTCCATACAAATTGTGAAATTTTTTGTTCTAGTTTTGTAAAAATTGCCATTGGTAATTTGATAAGGATTGCATTGTATCTGTAGATTGCTTTGGGTAGTATATTCATGTTCACTATATTGATTCTTCCAATCCAATAACATGGTATACCTCTCCATCTGTTTGTATCATCTTTAATTTCTTTCATCAATGTCTTATAGTTTTCTGTATACAGGTCTTTTGTCTCCCTAGGTAGGTTTATTCCTAGGTATTTTATTCTTTTTGTTACATTGGTAAATGGGAGTGTTTCCTTACTTTCTCTTTCAGATTTTTCAACACTAGTGTATAGGAATTCAAGAGATTTCTGTGCATTAATTTTGTATTCTGCAACTTAAACAATTTCATTGATTAGCTCTAGTAGTTTTTTGTTGGCACCTTTAGGATTCTCTGTGTATAGTATCGTGTCATCTGCAAACAGTGACAGTTTTACTTCTTCTTTTCCAATTTGTATTCCTTTTATTTCTTTTTCTTCTCTGTTTGCTGTGGCTAGAACTTCCAAAACTATGTTGAATAAAAGGGTAAGAGTGGCCATCCTTGTCTTGTTCCTGATCTTAGAGGATTTTTCACCATTGAGAATGATGTGTGCTGTGAGTTTGTCATATATGGCCTTTATTATGTTGAGAAAGGTTCCCTCTATGCCAGTTTTTATCATTAATGGGTATTGAACTTTGTCAAAAGCTTTTTCTGCAACTATTGAGATGATCATATGGTTTTTATCCTTCAATTTGTTAATATAGTCTATCACAGTAATTGATTTGCATATATTGAAGAATCCTTGCATTCCTGGGATAAACCCCACTTGATCATGGTGTATGATCCTTTCAATGTTCTGTTGGATTCTGTTTGCTAGTATTTTGTTGAGGATTTTTGCATCTATGTCCATCAGTAATATTGGTCTGTAGTTTTTTGTGTGTGTGTGTGACATCTTTGTCTGGTTTTCGTGTCAGGGTGATGGTGGCCTTGTAGAATGAGTTTGAGAGTTTTCCTCCCTCTGTTATATTTTGGAAGAGTTTCTGAAGGATAGGTGTTAGCTCTTCTCTAAATATTTGATAGAATTAACCTGTGAAGCCATCTGGTCCTGGGCTTTTGTTTGTTGGAAGATTTTTAATCACAGTTTCAATTTCAGTGCTTGTGATTGGTCTGTTTAAAATTTCTATTTCTTCCTGGTTCAGTCTCGGAAGGTTGTACTTTTCAAAGAATTTGTCCATTTCTTCCATGTTGTCCATTTTTTTGCATAGAGTTTCTTGTAGTCTCTCATGATCATTTGTATTTCTGCAGCATCAGTTGTTACTTCTCCTTTTTCATGTCTAATTCTGTTGATTTGAGTCTTCTCCCTTTTTTTCTTGATTGGTCTGTCTATTGGTTTATCACTTTTGTTTATCTTCTCGAAGAGCCTGCTTTTGGTTTTTTTGATCTTTGCTATTGTTTCCTTCATTTCTTTTTCATTTATTTCTGATCTGATTTTTATAATTTCTTTCATTCGGCTAACTTTGGGTTTTTTTTTTTTGTTCTTCTTTCTGTAGTTGCTTTAGGTGTAAGGTTAGGTTGTTTATTTGAGATTTTTCTTGTTTCTTGAGGTAGGATTGTATTGCTATAAACTTCCATCTTAGAACTGCTTTTCCTGCATCCCATAGGTTTTGGGTCATCGTGTTTTCATTGTCATTTGTTTCTAGGTATTTTTTGATTTCCTCTTTGATTTCTTCAGTGATCTCTTGGTTATTTAGTAGTGTATTGTTTAGCCTCCATGTGTTTATATTTTTTACAGGTTTTTTTTCGTGTAATTGATACCTAGTCTCATAGCGTTGTGGTCAGAAAAGATGCTTGAGAATAAATTGTATTCTGTTTTTTTTGAATGGAATGTCCTATAAATATCAATTAAGTCCATCTTCTTTAATGTGTCATTTAAAGGTTGTGTTTCCTTAATAATTTTCTGTCTGGATGATTTGTCCATTGGTAAAAGTGGGGTGTTAGGCCCCTAGTATAGTTGTGTTACTGTTGATTTCCACTTTTATGGCCGTTAGCATTTGCCTTATGTATTGTGGTGCTCCTATGTTGCATGCATAAATATTTATAATTGTTATATCTTCTCCTTGGATTGATCCCTTGATCATTATGTAGTGTCCTTTTTTGTCTCTTGTTATAGTCTTTATTTTAAAGTCTATTTTGTCTGATATGAGAATTCCTACTCCAACTGTCTTTTGATTTCCATTTGCATGGAATATCTTTTTCTATCCCTTCACTTTCAGTCTGTATGTTTCCCTAGATCTGAAGTGGGTCTCTTGTAGACAGCATATATACAGGTCTTGTTTTGTATCCATTCAGCCAGTCTATGTATTTGGTTGGAACATTTAATCCATTTACATTTTAGGTAATCATCAATATGTGTGTTCCTATTACCATTTTCTTAATTGTTTTGGGTTTGTTACTTCTCTTGTGTTTCCTGCCTCAGAAGTTCCTTTAGCATTTGTTGTAAAGCTGGTTTGGTGGTGCTGAATTCCCTTAGCTTTTGCTTGTCTGTAAAGGTTTTAATTTCTCCATCATATCTGAATGAGATCCTTGCTGGGTAGAGTAATCTTGGTTGTAGTTTATTCCCTTTCATCACTTTAAATATATTCTGCCACTCCCTTCTGGCTTGCAGAGTTTCTGCTGAAAGGTCAGCTGTTAACGTTATGGGGATTCCCTTGTATGTTGCTTTTCCCTTGCTGCTTTAATATTTTTTCTTTGTATTTAATTTTTGATAGTTTGATTAATATGTGTCTTGGTGGGTTTCTCCTTGGATTTATCCTGTATGGGACTCTACTTCCTGGGCTTCATTAACTATTTCCTTTCCCATTTTAGGGAAGGTTTCATCTATAAACTCTTCAAATATTTTCTCAGTCCATTTCTTTTTCTCTTCTTCTTCTGGGACCCCTATAATTCAAATGTGGGTGCACTTAATGTTGTCCCAGAAGTCTCTAAGACTGTCCTCAATTCTTTTCATTCTTTTTTCTTTATTTTGCTCTGTAGTAGTTATTTCCACTATTTTGTCTTCCAGGTCACTTATCCGTTCTTCTGCCACAGTTTTTCTGCTATTGATTCCTTCTAGAGAATTTTTAATTTAATTTATTGTGTTGTTCATCATGTTTTGTTTGCTCTTTAGTTCTTCTGGGTCCTTGTTAAACACTTCTTGTATTTTCTCCATTCTATTTCCAAGATTTTGGAATATCTCTACTATCATTACTCTGAATTCTTTTTCAGGTAGACAGCCTATTTTTTTCTTCATCTGTTTGGTGTGGTGGATTTTTACTTTGCTCCTTCACCTGCTGCGTATTTCTCTGTGTTGTCATTTTGCTTAACTTACTGTGTTTGGGGTCTCCTTTTAGCAGGCTCCAGTTTTGTAGTTCCTGTTGTTTTTGGTGTCTGCCCCCAGTGGCTAAGGTTGGTTCAGTGGCTTGTGTAGGCGTCCTGGTGGAGGGGACTGGTGCCTGTTTTTAGTGAATGAGGCTGGATCTTTTTAGTGGGGTGTCCAGCACTGGAGCTTGCTGGTTCTTGCATGGAGCTGGGTCTTAGCATTAGCTGGAGATCTCTGGGAGAGCTCTTGCCCATTGATATTACATGGGGCCAGGAGGTTCTGGTGGTCCAGTGTCCTGAACTCGGCTCTCCAACCTCAAAGGCTCAGGCCTGACAGCTGGCTGGAACCCCAACACCCTGTCAGCCACACGGCTCAGAAGAACTGGGAGAATAAAAAGAAAGAAAAAATAAAATAAAGTTATTAAAATAAAAAAATTAAGAAAATATTATTAAAACAAAAAAATAAAGTAATAAAAATAAAAGAAGTGAGCAACCAAACCAATAAACAAATCCACGAATAATAAGTGCTAAAAACTATTCTAAGATACACATAAAAATCAGAAACTAGTCAGTCACTTATGGCAAACCCCAAGTCTACTGTTGCTCCCAAAGTCCACCACCTCAATTTGGGATGATTTGTTGTCTATGCAGGTATTCCACAGATGCAGGGTACATCAAGTTGACTGTGGAGACTTAATCTGCTGCTCTTGAGGCTCTGGGAGAGATTTCCCTTTTTCTTCTTTGTTCACACTGGTCCCAGGGTTCAGCTTTAGATTTGGCCCCACCTCTTCATGTAGGTCACCCTCTGACGTCTTTTCTTCCCCCCGACAGGACAGGGTTAAAGAAGTCACTGATTAGGGGGCTCTGGTTCGCTTAGGCTGGGGGGCGGGAGGGGTATGGATTGCGGGGTGAGCCTGCAGAGGCAGAGGCTGGCATGACGTTGCAACAGCCTGAGGTGTGCTGTGTGTTCTCCCGGGGAAGTTGTCCCTCGATCATGGGACGCTGGCAGTGGTGGGCTGCATAGGCTCCAGGAAGGGAGGTGTGGATAGTGACCTGTGCTTGCACACAGGCTTATTGGAGGCTGCAACAGCAGCCTTAGCGTTTCATGCCCATCTCTGGTGTCCGTGCTGATAGCCGTGGCTTGTGCCCATATTTGAAGCTCATTTAGGCCGTGTTCTGAATCCCCTCTCCTTGTGTACCCCAAAACAATGGTCTCTTGCCTCTTACACAGGTCCAGACTTTTTCCTGGACTCCCTCCTGGCTAGCTGTGGTGCACTAGCCCCCTTCAGGCTGTGTTCACGCAGCCAAGCCCAGTCCTCTCCCTGGGATCCGACCTCCGAAGCCCGAGCCTCAGCTCCCAGCCCCTGCCCGTCCCGGCGGGTGAGTAGACGAGCCTCTCGGGCTGGTGAGTGCCGGTCGGCACCAATCCTCTGTGCGGGAATCTCTCTGCTTTGCCCTCCGCACCTCTGTGGCTGCGCTCTCCTCCGTGGCTCTGAAGCTTCCCCCCTCCGCCACCCGAAGTCTCCGCCCGCAAATGGGCTTCCTATTGTGTGGAAACTTTTCCTCCTTCACAGCTCCCTCCCACTGGTGCAGGTCCCCTCCCTATTCTTTTGTCTCTGTTTTTTCTTTTTTCTTTTGCCCTACCCAGGTACGTGGAGAGTTTCTTGCCTTATGGGACGTCTGAGGTCTTCTGCCAGCGTTCAGTAGGTGTTCTGTAGGAGTTGTTGCACATGTAGGTGTATTTTTGATGTATTCATGGGGAGGAAGGTGATCTCCATGTCTTACTTCTCCGCCATCTTGAAGGTCCTCCCAAGGATATAGATTTTTAAAGTTTTCAGTTATGACATCTTAATTGCTTCTGGAATGTGAATAATACTTTAAAACACACTAGTTTTAGAACATTGAAAAAATATTAATCGACAAATGACTCTGAGGAAAGTGTACATGGAAGTTTTCTCCATTATTTTGGCAACTTTTCTGTAAGTTTGAAATTATTTACGATAAAAAAGATTTTTAAAAAGACCCCAAAACATAAAAGTTAAAAATATACTTAGCATTAATTGTTACTCTCTCATCTCTGGAATTCAGACTGAAAGCAATAAAGGCCAACATTTTGAATAAAGGAAAGCAGTGCCCCCTACAGGACATGATTTCAGGGTATTGGGAAAGTCTGTAAAGAACATCTGTGTTTGTACTTGGCTAGAGCAACTTCTCACATCTTCTAGTCCAGAACTTCAATTTTCCTTGTAAGCCGCCATTTCCCCATTCTCCATCCATTCTCACAATTGGGAACTTGACGTGAAGCCCAACTCAGACCAATGAGACTCAAAATTTTCTTTCAGTTCAAATTATTGAGAAAAAGAAATTCTCTTTGATCATCTTGCCTTAGTGTGAAAAAACCCAACTTAAATATAGTCAATGCAGAGGCAAGTAAAACTGAGAGATGGAGAAAAATCAAGCCCTAATGATATTTTATGAGAGCACAGATACAGTTATCCCCAAAGCTACTTCTTTTTCAGTTTCAATTAGCCTGAAAAGTTCCCGCTTTTTTTTTCTTTTGGCTTAAATTAATTTGGGTTGTATTTCTGTCACTTGCGAACTGAGAAATTAAAAAAATAGCTTGGACTAAGAAAGTAAAATCTGCCTGGCCATTCATTAGGCTGGAATAACAGGCATAGATAAAGTCGGCTCTTCAAAGTTAACAGGAAATACTTCTCTCAAGGACACACTGCAGCTCTAAAGTGTCATAATAACCCCCTTCTTGAGTAATGAAGGCTATTGGAAATTCTATCAGTAAGAATGAAACATCTCACTCACGCATGCAGGATCTAAGTCACTTTGATACAGGAAATCAGCTTCAATTCACAACCTGGGGGCAGAAGTTCACATCCAGGGTTTCTGCACACAGCCTTCCTCAGCTATATTAACTTTGAAGGGCCAAGACATTAGGCCTGTTTTGCAGCCCAGACCCTTTACACAGCCTTACTTTGCTTTGAGCCTATCATAATAGACTTAAATTTCATCTAAAGCCCACCCCTGCACAGAACTCTGTAACAACTCTGTTTTCCTTAGTTATTGAGATAATCCATGTTTCATCTTCCTGGTCTCTCTTACTGCGATGGGTAAATAAACCTGACTTCATAAGACCACAAGTAGTTACTGGTGGCTTTCGGTTGACGAGGCTTGGTTTTCTTCTTTCCTATAATAATTCCTCCACTCAAACTGTTTGTTTTATAGTTAAAGATTTGGTCATTTACCCTCCCCACCCCCCCACCAAGTAAATCTCATGGAAAAGTCAAGACTTAGCAGTTGTTCTAACGTTGGGCTCCATAGCCTGGCTACTCAAAGTGGGATGCCTGCCATAACAGGATCAGCATCATTTAGGAGCTTGTTTGAAAGTCAGAATCTGGGGCTCCATCCTCATTTTTCTGAATCAGAATCTGCATTTTATTAAGATTCTGGTAATTGTAGGCATAATAAAGTTTGAGAAGTGCAGCTCAGGGGAGTCCTAGGAATTTCTACAGGAATACCCAGGAGAACTCATAGAAGGGGGACACAGAGCCATTGGCCTTTCCCATCTGTAATATGCTGTTTTGTGAGTTTAACCTTTCTGTAAATGTGTCTTTAAAGTAAAAAATGTTTGAAAACCACTATTTTAATCCCTGGTAATATCAATACTTCATTGTGAATAAGTTCATCAGATTGTTTGTGAGGGAATAAGTTTTCTTTGTGGTGGACAGGGGAAGGAGGAATCCCAGTAAGGAGAAGCTAGGTACCTGTACACCAAGTCCCTTACCCAGTTTGCTCATTTGCCCATCTTGTGGAGATGGCTATGGGCAGGAGCTGCTGGTCCTTTTAGGCCACATGCATCTGTGGAATGTAGAATGAAACTAAATAACAGAATTGGGAGGGTGGGTCTATCAGAGGCCTATTGTATAAGAACTAAGGAAATCCCTAAGATAATTTCTTGAGAGAAGGAAAAACCAGGAAGATAAATTTGACCAACAAAAAAGCCTTGGTCCTCAGAGGGGAGCAGTGATTTTTCAGAATGACATGGTGGCTGTCACTGGAATTGATATCTGTCCCAAGCCCATAACGGGGAGAGAAAGAGAGGTGGGGGGGGAGGGAGTTGAATAAGCTCTTTGCCTCTGATCTTGCTTAATTAATTATTTTGGGACACAAGGATATAACATAAAGAGAGAAGTATTTCCTCACTTCTATTCACTTGGCACTAGACCACTCATCCCTTTGGCACCTGAGGACTTTACCTCTGGAGTGATGCTCAGCTGGGTGTAAGCAGTGCCAATTGGGCAGGTTGCTGGTTCTGGTGGAGAAATGGCAATGACTGGAGACCACAGGGGGCATTGAGATGAGAGTGCAGCAGCAGCCAGTAGCCAGAGGTCATGGAGTTTTACTCGGCACAGAAAACATCTTCTGGGGATGCAGGAAAGTGTGGTGAAGGGGACAGTCTTTCCAAAGGGTGTGTGAGCAGAGCTCTTGTGTGGAAACAGAAGCCTGTGGAATTTTAGTTAATGTATTCACGCAACCCCACTTGTATCTGCAAAAGGATGAGGGATGGGAAAATTTAACAAGAGATTTGTTGAAGCTCAAAATGGAATCCCCTCTCGTACCCTTTCTCAGCTCCTTTTAAATCGATACATCTTAACGCAAGTTCCCCTGGGTGCGTATTCTTCACAAAGATTTAGAGTTGACTTTACAGCTAAGAGAAGAGGCCTTAGTGTTTGAAGAGAACACCACGCAGTGTATTTTCCCCTAAATTCTCCCAATATTGTCAATATTTCTCCAAGGAATGCAAGAAGTGGAGGATACTGCTGGTACTTTTCGGAACACTCATCAACATCCGACTGTGCTCCGCATGTGCACAGCCCTGATCAAGCACTTGTCTACCACTCGATTGGGTCATAACCTGTCACAATTTCATTTCATTGTTTCCAAACTCTTTTAATAACTGCTATGCCCTGGGAATACAAAAACAGCAAAGATGTGCCTCTAACTTTAAAGCTTAAATCAAAGATTCATAACCTTTTAGTCCAATGAGAAAAGAATTATTGGTTCGAAATTAATATTGTCTGCCTTTTCCCCATGCCCAAATAGAAACCAGTCTGTAGGCACATTTTTCTTTTTCCATAATGAAAGAGTACAATTTAATAATAGCTGAGCAGTTGTGTTGATGCAAGAGATTTTTTTCCTTCATTGTTTCTCAGTAAAACCCCAAGGGGTCAAGCTTACATGTTCCTCTGAGGGAAGAAGTGTGAGTAGAGGATAAACATTCTGCCAAGGAAAGCTTGGAGCTGCCAGCACTGGAGTTCTCCACCGCCCTCCTCTGCTTCTCACTCAGGGTACTACATCCCACTTTCTAGAATTTAATGTGGTTCACTGTTGCCTAAAGCTCCAGTTGCTCCCAGGAATATTTCTATCCACAGGACTGAAAGATGAATATGGTAGAAGATGCCCAGTTACATTTAGGTTCATGTCTTGCCACTTAATTCAGTGCGGTTATTATGACGGACACATATTAAACCACCTGTTGACATTCAATGTTGAAATGCTCCATCGTACCACAATATTACTTTCCACTAAGAAAGAAATATTTCGTCCAAAGCCAGCTGATATGTGGACTCCTTTGGTCTAGGAGGTATCACCGTCTTTACCCCATGGGAGGGAGACACTTCTTTATGGGGTCTGCTTTACTTTAGGAGATCAGCCTCTGCTGGCGAGAAAAAGAAGTTTCATCTGAAGCTCTGGAAGTGGGGAGCAAAGAAAAGGGATGGAGCCTCTGTTTTTTTTTTTTTTTTTTTTTTTGCGGTACGCGGGCCTCTCACTGCTGTGGCCTCTCCTATTGCGGAGCACAGGCTCCGGACGCGCAGGCTCAGCGGCCGTGGCTCACGGGCCCAGCCGCTCCGCGGCATGTGGAATCCTCCCAGACCGGGGCACGAACCCGCGTCCCCTGCATCGGCAGGCGGACTCTCAACCACTGCGCCACCAGGGAAGCCCGGAGCCTCTGTTTTTGCTGTTTTGGAGCTATGGATAGAATATGGCACCCAAGTTCACACACAGCATCCTATGCATGGTGACAGGGATCGTGGCGGGGGAGGGGGGGGATCCACTCTTCATGGTAAGAACAACCTATTTCCCATTATACTTACTGTAGAAATTGTCCCTTTCTTCTCAGGCTTTTAGGAACAACTGTGTTCAAACAGTTTTACTATCTGGGGATATTTCTTTGAAAAGATCATTGAGAATGAATTTATATTTGTTTGTTTAGAGGACAAAATAATGCCACCTGTTATTTCTAATGATAAACTACCTGAGATGTACTTATCCACTGTCCTAAAGAACATCTTAGAAATGCTTTGTAGTGCTTAGCAGGGGACCTGCTGTATAGTAGGCATTTGGCAAATAATTGCTGAATTACTGAATAAATAAATAATGGCCGTGATAAAACTATAGCAGTGTTATGTTAAGGTCCAAGATATACTTATGTGGAATATTATTTGCAGATATATATGATTTCATAAATGTAGAAATCATTACAGCTTTATAAATAGAAATCCTCTAATGTCATGAACCTACCAGTGTTCATAACAAGCAGAGCGTTTTGGGGGATTTATGTCCAAATTCAACCTCAAAAATAATCTTGGACCACAGTTTTTTGCTGGGTTTTTATAATACTATTACAATGCTTAAGTTTTGTTTTAAGACTGATTTGAACCCAACAAGTAGGGTTTATTTGGTGAAATACAATTTCACTTCTGACATAATATTTCACGCATTGGACATAGTGGAGGTTCAGCAAAAGTAGATTTCACATTAAGCTTTTAACTCAAGACGCTGTTTTATAATATTAATATACTATATTAACATAGTATTGCTATACTGATATTGGCCTTTGTGGCAATATCAGAAGCTAAAAGCATCAGACTTCGGAGATACCTAACTTTGATGTAATGGAAGCACTCATGGCATTGCCTTTATTGGTGGAGAATACTATATTCTTTCACAGAGGAAATCCTAATATGGTGATTTATATTTTTACAAAAGAATGATATTTCCTGTTGCTCTGAGTCGTGTCCTATTTAAGAGATCCACTTTGGGGCTATCATGCAGCACTGATGAATATGAAATAAAAATATTAAGACAACTGGTATCAGGACTTTATTAAGCTTTTCACTGGATACAAAGAAACATTTTTAAACATTAAGAACACGATCTTATAAAAAAAATTTCACATTTGCTAAACAGAACTGTAGGCATGTATTTTCTTTACACCACATTTATTAAAGTATCAATGACCAGATCCTAAAAAGAGAAGGCATAGATCTGTCTCCCTCTGGTGAATTTCTAGTGTCCAATGAAGGAAATGTCACCAGCTCTGCAAATTCCCATCCTATAGACATGAAGCAAATCAACACAAATGTGTGACAGCAGGGGCCATGAGATGGAAATGTTACATTAAGGGATTTGGATTTTCTTATCACTTACACAAATTTCAAGAGAGGAGGTAGCTATCCAAATGTTCTCAAACTCCATCCACATTCGGACTCTGTCAAGGATTCACCATTGGATACAACAGTATTTGAAAACTCTATTTTAGGAATGCCGACATGGTTCTACTCTCTGAAAAGTGTTCTAGAAACTGGCCTTAGATACCACTGTTCTTACTCTGGGACGTGTTGGGTTTCCTCAGAAAAAGTGCTGGTTGTGATAATCTGCTTTGGCGAGCGCCTCTGTCAGGTGCTGGCTTCATTGTCAGGCGCTACATTCTATCTCCCACCTGCTGCACCGACAGAGCTGTGTTCAGACCTCAGACTCCTCTCTTCCTCAGGCAGTCAAGAGAGTTCCTATGTCAAATTTTCTACTGTTCTGTAGGAGACCAGTTCTAATCTGATAAAAATAATCTGTGGTAAGATGTTAATGAGAAAAGTAAGGGATTAGTTTGTTACCTCTCTGAAAGAAAAAAATAATAAATTTTAAAAGAGATCCTGGTATGGGTTGGAAGGTGCTACTATATATACTCCAGGGTCATTTTAAATGTCTGGGTGTGTTACTGGTTGTCCCAATTATTGAGAAATGTTACTTAAGGGATTAAGGGGGGCAGGTGGAGCGAGACTTGGATCTCACAACAGGCCAGTGAATGTGGCATTAATCTTATAAAAGTTCTTATCTGATTATTCCTCCTAGATTTGAGTGGGTCCTTCATAATGCATTTGTAGGACTTGGCATGGGCCAATATTTTCCTTCATGAAGGGTATTAGGACTATGGATTTTCGTAAAGTATTTTAACACAGGAGTGTAGAAAGAGGTAGGATTTTACCCCCTATAGGTAGGTAGCCCTGATGAAAAAAGTAGAAAGTCAGGATGGATAGGGATGCCAGATTAGAAAAAAATACAAACACAACCAGTTAAATGTGAATTTCAGATTAACAATGAGTCATTTTTTTATATAAGTACATCTCATGAAATATTGGGAAAATACTTATACTAAAAATATTCATATGTATCTGAAATTCGAATTTCACTGGGTGTCCTGTATTCTACCTAGCAACCTTAAATATGGGACAAAAATAATTGAAGATGGAGAAAGAGAGGAAAGAAGATTGATTAATATTCCATACCAAGATCCCAGGCCCAAAGATTGCAGAGTTTTGCTTTGAACATGGCCACCTGTGCAGATCCTCAAATTAGTACTTAGTTTTTTATTGCTAAACTGCATATAGGCAGATAGCAAAAATTTAAGAGTGTTGCACCCTGTTTTTTTTCAAAGGGTACCACCTAATGTTGATGGGTCCTTACTGACTCTCACAGGGCCAAGGCAGTTCATCTCACTTGAGAAGATCCAATTTTTTAAAAAGTAATGGTTTGGAGAAACAGTTTTTTATGGAAAACTTATCCTTTAAGCAAAATGGGTTCCATATTTGGAAGAACAGCTTTAGGAATGCACTGGTTCTGTTGTTGATGGAAATGAATCTGAATTTAGTTTCTTTGCATGTTATTGATGTTAATAAATTAATTGATGTTTGAAACTTAAAGAGCATTGGGTGTTCCACAGGCTGGACTATTTGCTTGTGGGAACTCAAATGAGTGCTAAAGCACATTTCTCATGTGATTTTAAAAAAAAGGCCATTTTTAACAAAAATATAATTTCTTTTAAAATTTTAATCCCAAATTGAAACAATAACAAAAATGTCAATGAATTAAGGCTGGTCATAATGTGCCTTTTTCTTTAGGATAAGTTTGATTTTGTATAAGATACAGTATACTTAATACACACATACCACATACAAGCACATACTTCTGACTCATACAAATACACATTTAGGACTAATACCTACAAAAGAGTATCACAAATGAAATAAAAATTGCACAATTTTCAACTGACTTAATCAACACGTTTTACAAATTCTACAGAACATTTTATCGCTGTCATTGGGAAAACAAATAATTTAGAGCATTATTTAAAACTGTATGTAACACAGGAGCCACCAATAAGTTATGGCAAATACAGCATTTACACCATTGTGTCACTGAAATCTAGTTGAAAAAACTAAAGTGCTATAAAATAAAATACTTTTAAAAACCTTGTTTAGCATATCCTGAGGGACACTACGCATTATTTTCTATTAGCAATTCAAAAAGCGAGCACTCTACCGTGGAGCTCTCATTTGGACTAGCAACCAAAGGTCAGAAGATTGTGTCATTGGATCATTAAAATTGTAGAACTGAAAAAGTCATGAACACATACATTTCCTGAGACTTCCAAACTTCCAGTCTGGAATCCTAACAGGGGAGATCCTGAATGGGTAACCTTGGCTAAAACATGTTAGAACTCAAAGAACTTAAAACAACATTAAGCGAAGATGCATGTCTGTCTGTTTGTGATTTATATTTAAGTCCATCCTTGATTCTCTAGCTTGAAGTGTAATTGACAGTGTAGTTAGATTATTACTGCTAGGCATTTCTTATTTATGAAGATCTCATTTTTCATTGGTTTTCTAGTGATTTTTCTCCTCTTAAATATTTGAATTATGTTTGTTCCTACTTACGTAGGAGATACTAATTTTAAGAGTTAAAATGACAATAGAATCAGGTTGAGTGATTAGAGTGCAGTTTCAGCTTGAATAGTGTGTGAGATGTGCATGTTGTGTGTGTGTGTGTGTGTGTGTGTGTGTGTCTGTGTGTGTGTGTGTATGTGTGTGTGTGTGTGAGGACGTGTGTACACACACAGGTGCATACATACCAAATACTTTATGCTCTAATACATTCATTGTTAGGTGGCACTCCATGAAACATGAGTTTTCCCAGTATGGCTGAAAGTGAATATTGAGGTCATCATATAGAATATCCTAAGGCTTTTAAAAGATGCCTCCTCATTCTCTGCATTCATATGATTGTGTAGTAATAAGGGAGACATAAGAATAATGGCAGGAGTATCTAAATATTCGTCCTTCGAAATTACAGACAGGAAAGCAAACCCAAAAATGATACTCTTTGTATATTTTCCCTCATCTCAGCCACTCACTCCTTTGATTTCCTGCTGTAGATTGGGTAAAAGTTGGATTTTGTTTCTGTTTTCTTTGCCTTGCAGGACTTGTGATGGAAAAGTCTTAAGAAATAAGCAAAACAAAAAATGCACCAAGATGTATCTCCTACCATTTGGGGGTCTATTTGTAGCCCTTGTGCTCTAACTCTCTGGAAACTCAATGCCCAGCTAAGACAAAGGAGCTTAGGCTGATGGTAAGCTCTGATTGCATACCACTAGTCCTCACCCCCTACCTCTTTATTTAAGGCCCACAGCCTGCTCCCTAAGTGTGTCCCAGAGCAGGGCTAATGGGCAGAAGACAGCCAAAGGCATTTTCTCTCCATTCCCCTTGCAAAGGAATCCCTCCTAGTGAACTCTTCCTCTAGTGGAGGATGCATGATTCACTTCTATCTGTTCCCTCCTTTAGAAATTAAGGCAAGTCCATTTACTCCCAGTGCCTGTTACTTAGATGCTGTACATCCACGTGGACACCAAACATTGGCTTGGAAGTATCTTTTGTCAAACAAGGATTCTATGTGCATATCATTAATAGCAATTAAAAGCTTTCTCTAACTCAGAAACTGGAAAATTAATCTAATGCTTCAGCATGTTTGTTTTTTTCCAGCACCCAAATGACAGGTATGACAAAGCTAATTCTAAGCAAACATAAGAAAGCATCTAAGTTCAAGAAAACACAACATATGTACCTCTATATTTTATTCATTTTTCATTTGTATTGAATATGTTGAAAGATCTGTTTTCTCATACATTTATAAGTTAAATCCTTGTGTCATTGCAAGTGTGCTTCGCTAAAGATCCTCCTGAGGGATGAATAATGAATAGTCAGAGAAAACCTCCCCAAAAAACAACTTCACAGGACATAAATTTCAATAAGCTATAGTCCTTCAGAAAGGATTCATATTCAATTGCATATAAAGAGCAGGTGAGAGAGATAGAAAGACAATAAAACTGCAAGGGGGAGGGAAAGCAGAAAGAAAATTATATTTGTAGATAATTAATATCGATTTTTACAAAAATATTTGAACATGATCAGCTACTCTACTTTCAAAAATCTCATCAACTCTTTTTCATACATTGTTAAGGGTTTTGGTCCTAAAATTAAATTACTTAATATTACCTAAGTTTTCACTTGAAAAGAAGAATTTCACTGTGTCTGTCCATGACTGTGTGTGTTTGTGTGTATTTGTGTCTGTCTGCCTGCACAAGAGTGGGTGTATATTGATATATTTTGTCTGTTGAGACATATACACACAATTGGAATGGAGATCATATCTGTTGTGTGTATATGCATGCTACTTGGTCAACCACACACACCTGCACACTTTTCATAAATGTTCTCTTCAGTATAAACAATTTCTCTTCCTTCCCCACAGCTGCTAATAAGCACTATTTTCTCATAGTGAGTATTTATAATCTTTTAATCAACTCTTGATTATTTATAATTTTGATGTATGTAACCTTGGAATTAAATCCCTTACCTAGGACTCAGAGATTAAACCACATGTCATACATCTAAATTAACTGAAAGCTGAGAGCATGCTTTTATTTCTCTATGGCCCCATTTTACATGGACTGTGTTTTCCCAGGAAACTATTGAGGTGAGATTATTTCTAAACATGAAGATAAAATAATTCAGAATTGTACAAATTCAGCAAATTTTATAGATTTTTATAAATGCCTCACAATATTCCTGTGAGGCATATTGGTAAGGGCTATCATGCTCTTTTAAGATTGTTTAGAGCTGTCAAGCATCACAAAGACACCAAGGCAGAAGCAGTGCTCAAAGTTGCATTACCATTTTTCTTCCTCATACACCTGGACTATCAAATGGTGGATGGCAGAAACTTTCTGTGAAACTTTGGCCTCTGCCTCAAACTTGACCCTGGGGTGGGACACAGAAGTGATTTTCAATATGTCTGCCCAAATCACATGTATTTAAGAATCTCCTAAAAATGTTTCACCGATCCTTGAGAGTTCACGGTCATAGTTTCAAAAACATTGCTCTAATTCACTCTGCCACCCTTCCATTTTCCTCAACTTCAAGTAAAAAAACTCACATTGAACCTTCTCAGAATATATTCCTCAAAATCTGGGATTTAGAAGGACATATTTGGAAATCTCAATTTGTTAGGAAAGCTTGCTCAATCTTTCATTTCTTTCTTTTCTTCTTTTTATTTTTTCAGTCAAGATAATTATTAGAAGAACTTTTGTAAGAGTTCTTTTCAGAGTTTTCTGATTTTAACAACTCTTGTCATAATTTTTCATTTACTGAGCATTTGTAGGACAATATTAGTTAAGATATTTCTGAATTAAAATGATATCCATCTCTTCCCCCACCCCCATTTTTCACTATGGAGTTGGCACTAATAGTTCTTCCACAAAAGTTTTTACTCTATATTTATAGCTGCCTTAAATAGAAATACTGTGAAACACTATTGTTTTTATATAACACAAAAATTACTGATTATGGCCACCAACATTACTTATGCAGGGAAACAGATTTGATGCATATTATTTACGACCCAAAGTTAGTGAGATTGCAGACTACAGAATATTATACCAGGTCCCACAAAACAAGTACATTTCAGCACAACAATGTATTGGTAATACACGTTATGTTGGGCATTTAATTATTTTTAAGTCCCATACAACAGCTGATTAAAAAGAGCGAGCTAGAGAGGGAGCAGAAAGGTTCATTTAGAGGATACACAGTGTAGGAGCCCTAGGTTGAAATCAGAAACACAATCAAGTAAACACTCATAAGTTACAAAAACTAATTCTGAGAAACGAAATGTACTAGTCTTTTTTTATTCCTAACACTAGAAGTAGGTTTTGCTCATCAAATGGGAAATGAAATATTTATAGTAATGTAGAGTATGATAATAATCACTGAAGAAATGGTTTCCCCCTTTTCCCACCCACTTTCAGCCCTTATTCCCTCAGAGACTCAGTGGAATAGGAAGATCAGAGTGTTTATAGATAATATGCCTAATACAGTGAGTTTTCTCTATCTTATTCACTGGCACTCCAAATGGTACTATCAAGTGTTGGCTTCCCCTTCATCAAAGACATAGTTGAGCTTTATGACAGTGCTGATGAAATCACCAAGTTCTACGAAATCGGCAGTGACAATATTGATGCCACTCTCTCCTGGCTTCTGCGTGCGGACCCACTGCATCATGGCAGGAAGAGCTCTGAGAAAAGAAGAAAAAAGAGAAGTCACAGAAGGAAAGATATTATTTTTTGAGCTCATGATTTCCAGGACTTCCTTTAGTTTTTTAACTTATTAAAATAAATGCCCCTATTACAGACACAGAATGGAGAAAAAAGCTAAATGGACAATGGCAAATTCTTAACCTCTGAAGTGACTCTGCAGGAGAAATACAGCCATCGCTGGAATCCACGAGGGATTGGTTCCAGGAATCCCCACAGATACCAAAGTCTGTGGATGTTCAAGTATCTTATATAAAATGAAGTAGTAAAGTCATCCTTTCTCATCTGCGGTTTCTGCATCCGTGAATTCAACCAACTCGGGATCAATTTTATGCATACGGAACCCTAGGATATGGAAGGATGGCTTGGCTATATTCACTACTTTGGTCCACATTGGACTCCATCTTTGAAGATCTCAGATGCCATGAGAATTTATAGAGAAGCTTCTCCACTAAGGAAACAACATTCTTGCACTCATATTCTAGTTTGGTATAGTGTGATTGCAAACCCTGCAAAGCTATGGGGTAGTGAGGTCAGAGATGCATACATGCACTTAGCAAACATTTATTATGAACCCACTATTTTCAGCAAATATGCTGGATATTGTAAATAGATTTAAGGGCAAAACTCCCTGCATTTGACAAGTGCATGGTTTGGTGGTGGGCAGGTGGACAAGGAAGAAAATTTTAATACTGTATAGCACAATCAATGCTCATCCTTTAACCATATTTACTGATCACCTCTTCTGTTCCAGACACCCTTGAAGGCACTTGGAATACTTGAGTGAACAAAGCAGATACAAATATCCACCTGTGTGGAGCTTACAGTCTAATAAGGAAAGACAAACGATGACTAATAATCATAAATTAATTATATCATTTGATAGGAAGGAATAAGTGCTATTAAAACGCAGCAAAAAAGGAGGATTTGGAGTGCATAGACAGAGAGGTGTGGAGCAGATTGCAACTTAAAATAGGTGCTTACGCAGGTCCATTGACAAGAGGACATTTGTGCGAGGGTTTGAAGAAGACAAGGGAGTTGTCATATAGAAAGCTAGGGAAAGCGTTTCAGTTCCTGCCATGGCCCTGAAATGGTAGCATGCCTAAATGTGGCAAAAGAAAGAAGAAAGTATTAAAAGATGAAGTTAGAGAAATAATAAGGAAAGGGAGGCAGATGCTGTAGAGCACTGTAGACTATTATAAGGGTTTTGAGGTTTACTCTGAACGAAATGGGGAGTCTTTGGAGGACCTTGAGCAGAAGAGTGTTATGATCTGACTTAATTATAAAAGATGATTCATTACCATGACAGCATAGTGGAGAGTCACCTAGCCTAGCTTGCAAAGTCAGGAAAAACTTTTCAGAAGAGTGCTCTCTGAATGTTGAGGGATTAGGAAGATTTAGCCGGGTAAAGGTGGGAACAGGGTGATGCAGTGCATTTTCAGACAGAAGAAATAGCATTCCTTCATTCATTGACAGGAATAGGGTGTGCTTAGGAGTAGGGCGTGCAGACAGATCCAGGAGATGTTAGGAAAGATGCAATATCCTATGACAGCATATTGAAGAGAAACCACTATGACCTAAGGGAGCAGGAAGGGAGGTTGACATGAAAAAGGGATAAATGAACTGAGGTCTGAGAGATGGTAGTGCAATAACAATGAAAGAGTGAGGAAATACATGTGGACATTAATTTCCTGGATGAGATGGAGGGAGAGAGAGAAGTGAGTGGGTAGAGAGACAATGATGAGATTAAGAATCTCAGAGAAGTTACAAAATTTAAGGAAGTCTTAAAAATGTTGGAGAAATAAGAAGGAACCGGATGATAGAGGGCTTTCAGAAATGTAGACCAACTGAAAGCCGTTAACCAGGGAAATAATATGCTTAGACTTTTGATTCAGAGAGAGTGGTCTGCCTTCATTGTGAACAAATGAATGGAAGAAAGTAAGACTGGGATCAGGGCTAACAATTAGGGAGCTATGGAAGGAAGCCAGACCAGAAATAATGGTAGCTTACATCTCAGTGGCCACAATAGATATATTTGAAAGGAACTGAGGAGATAAAATGACAACATTTGACTGGTGTGGGATTGGATGTAGATGGAGAGGGAGAAAGAAGCCATGATGATGCCTAGATTTCTAGCGGTATTCTGGCAGGTGAGCATCACTCGCTAATCTTGGAAAGACAGCACTGAAGGCTTTCCAGTGGATGTGCTAAGTTCAATCTGAGACATGTTGACTTTGAGGTGACTTTGGGACATATGAGTTGAGATCTTAATTCACAGTTAAGTACAGTTCTGATATTCAGGACATAGAGCTGGTCAAGAGTCATCACATAGAAAGAATAGTTAGAGCTATGAGAGTGGATAAAATGACCTGGGAAGACAGTATAAAGAAGGACGAGAAGAGAAAATTTGAAAATCAACAACATGGGCAGAAAAGTTGATTCAATTAAAAAAAGAGAGAAGTAGGCATAGAAGTAAGATGAAAATTAGGAGCAGGTAGTGTCATGGAAATAAAGGAGAAAAGAAATCCATGCTTCTTTTGGTTTGTGAGGTTGAAGCATAGAATGTAATATGTGTGTCTTTCTCCAGACCTCAGAAAGTGTATCTAGTCAAACTTGACCCATCCAGGCAAAACTGAATCAACTGCCTTGGACTACATTCATCCTGTGGGAAATACCTTAAAAATTCAGATCCACATTTTTCAGCATACAGATAGAGGAGGATACAAGTGCTTCTAAAAGAGCATAACATTGATTTAAAAGGTCCATTACCAAAAATAAATAAATAAATAAAAGGTCCATTGCCTTCAGAAAATAGACTGGCAGGTGGAGAAATTTGGTCTTCACAACAACAGCTTCAGAAGAGAATTCTATCTTGAAATGAAAAATCTGGATCCCTAGAGCACAGACTCAAGTGTATTCAAGTTCGTTAGAAAGACAGATGCCGTGGCAATGTGTGTGCAGCCACTTGGGTTTGAATTCCATTACTTTCTCTTCTGCACTTGCTAGGGCAGATGGTTATATCTCTGTTGTGAATATAGTATCACCTTGGCATTTTAGAAAAAGCAGACACTCTTTGGAAAAAGTATCAGAACGAGTGCATTTCCTGGGAAGAATAGTTCTCTAGCAGATATACTCACTTTGAGATGTGAGAGGTGGGGTAGAGAAGCGTGCTGCTGATGTATTAAGTTTAACCAAGTAGCTGGCTTACCAGATCCCTAGGGTACTAGGTTTTGGGAGGCTCCTGAGCAACAGAACCCCCATTTTAGAACCATGACCATCACAGAAAGAGATACTCAGATGCCCGCTACTGCTCTAAGACTGAAATTCCTGGGCCTGTATTTAGAACAACTAATTGTTATCCCCATGGAGCTATGTTAGGAGAATATGAGTGCCCTTCTCTGTTTCTCTATAAAATAGATTGCTTTGAGGATTGATGAAATATCATCTTGGAATAGCTTTTAGGCCTCAGGTGAAATAGGAGATTTACATTTAAATGCTGTTTCTCTGAGTCATGGGAATATTTCTCTTTTTCTGTTCAGATATAGTTTTGTAAAGTCAGTACGATACCAAAGACAAAACAAGCAATAACACCAAGTTGAATATGAAATACTCAGACAGACTTAAGTAGAATTATGTTAAACAAAAGACTCAGTATACTGGATTAAAACTAGCAAATGCTACTGAAGTTATGATGATTATTTAGAGTGGCATTTCTTAAACTTTTAAAATTATTTCCCCCTTATGGAGCCTTTTAAAATATTTTTTCCCTCCTCACCCTCCTTCTCAATAAAATTTTAATACCACAGATAGACTCTAAATATGCTTATAAGTTGTTTGTATATACCTGTGCTTTTTACGTAAAAAGAGTAAATTTTTTATTTGCCCTCCTGAGAATCAATTTTTATATTAGGTAATTAGAGTAAATTGAAAAGCCTACTCTGGTGGTAATAAAATATTGTCTCAGTGTAATAATTTTCATGGTATAAGACAAACTGGTTAGCAAAGACCTACTGTATAGCACAGGGAGCTCTACTCAATATTCTGTAATGACCTATATGGGAAAAGAATCTAAAATTGAGTGGATATATGTACACGTATAACTGAATCACTTTTCTGTACACCTGAAACTAGCACAACATTGTTAATCAACCATACTCCAATATAAATTTTTTTTAATTTTTAAAAAATTAAAAAGAAAAACTGGTTTAACTTTCATTTAAAAAAAATCACTCATTCAACGAAGATATACTGTATCTGTGGAAGACAGCGTTCTAGGTGTAGCTCCCTAGAGCCATTTTGGGGTTCAGACCTTCCTCACCTCTCTCCAAGAAACGTTGCCACAGCCCTGCCACCAAATTGTTTTTTCGTGCCTTTTCTACACTACAGTCACAACACTCTTTCTCTCAACCAAATGCATTATTCTTCTACATGAACACTGCAAAGTCTTCTGTCACCTACAAGATACATAGGCTCTTGATCAGTATATATGAGTCCCTCCATCCTCCCTCACGCATCCACCACACACACCTCTCTTCAGCTACATTTTTTGCTACTTCCTACCTGCTCATGTTTTCTCTAGTAATACTGAAATGCTTATGTTTTCTCCCAAACACACCCTGTGGTTTCATGCCTCTTTTTTATTTTTTTTTTTCAGGGCTTCTCTCTATATGAAATACCATTCTTTCTTTCAGTACCCTTCTTGGTCTAATTTCTGCTTGCCCTTCAAGACTTGGCCCAGGCAGCATCTCCATCCCTCAAGTCCAAATCTGGGTGAAGAACTCTTTTCTTGATGCTTTATCTCCATAAGCACAGTTCTGTAACTACACACTGCACATGGTGTTCAGATTTTCCACTTCCATGCCTATTTCTATCAGCACCTGCACACTTTTCAAAAAACAAAAATCATATCATAGTCATCAAAATATCCCCTGTACTTGCCACAATCCCTGGGACCCAAAAGGAAAATAGCACATTAATTGAACTCAAATGTTACCTAGAAATCCTGGTCTCAGCTGTCTCAAAGTTTAACAAGAAAAATGGATGTGAACCAACCATGACAATACAATATGGCACAACAGACATGGGCATAGGATCCTGTGGGAGCATGTAGGCAAAATAATTTATTTCACTTGGGAGAAATTATGGAGAAATTTAAGGAGCATGTCACAAAATAGGTGACATATGAGCTTGGTCAAGACTTTTTAGATAAAGAAGAAGAAAGCATTTCAAGAAAAGGGAACAGCACATCCAATAGAATATGGGCTGTATGGTAGATCTCCAGAACTTATCTCTCATAACAGAAACTTTGTACACGTTAATCATCACCTCCCCATTTCTCCCTCTCTCCAGCACCTGTGAACACCATTCTATTCTCTGCTTCCACGAGTTTGACAGTTTTTGATTACACATATAACTGAGATCACATAGTATTTGTATTTCTCTGTCTGGCTTATTTCACTTAGCATAATGCCCTCCTAACAAAACTGTACTGTATGCTAAGATTTGCTAAGAGGGTAGATCCTATGTTAAGTGCTCTTACCACACACACGCATAAAAAAATAATAAAGGGGTCAGGAGGAAACTTTGGGAGGTGATGGATATATTTATAGCCTTGATGGTGATAGTTTCATGGGTATGTACCGATCTCCAAACTCATCGAGTTGTATACATTAAAAATGTACAGCATTTTATATGCCAGACCTCAATGAAGTATTTTTTTTTAAAAAGCATATGGGCATGAAAGAGAGGACATGATTAGGAAAGACAAGGTGACCAGAGAGTAGGCGCCATGGAGGTGTGGGGACACTAGGGGGACTGACTGGAATAGGGGAGGAACAGGAATGTGTTGGGCCAGATGGTTAACGCCTCCTTTGACAACCTGTGAAGTCAGAGCTTCCCTTTATATGCACTTAGGTTTGCTGTTGATTTCGTCTAAAGAAGAGTTCTTTGATTTTCCTATGCAATGAAGAATCTAATATTAATTCCATACAAAGTCTATCATCTAATGGCACTGAAACTTGTATTCTCTTCACTTATAAATAAAGAGCTTAGGAAGTTCCCTTTGGAAGTTCTCAGATTGCTACGAGATCCTAAAAAGCCCTCATTTGCTCATTCATTCATTCATTTTTTCATATTAGTTCCACCTTTATAACCAAAAAGTTGCTAACAGAAATTTGAAGAGCATTCACTAATATTATGAAGGAAAATATTTCTTAGTGAAATTATGTAGTCTGAAGAGATTACTAAATTCTCTTTGAATTTGTATATTAATATTTTAGTATCTATTTATGGAATAGTCTCCTTTGGTCTCCTATAATCACATAGAAAGATGTGACTAAATAGATACTGCAATGTTGTCTTTTAAATGCCCCTCTTTTTCTTAATCTCTCATTTTCATTAGATGATGGATTTACAGTGTGGATTTAGACTGTTTATTCGCAAGACCTCACTGACTACCAGGAGAATCATTTCAAGATAAAGAAAAATTTAAATAAAATCCTAGCACTAGTGTCAAATCTGGAGCCAGACTGTTTCTGCTCAAGTCTCAGCACTGGCATTAATTTTGAGCAAGTTAGTTAACACTCTAAGCCTCAGTTTTATCATCTATTACATTAGCATATTAATGAGGATTAAAGTGCTTAGATGAGTGCCTGGCTCTCTGTGAGTGGTAATGTATTGAATATCCACTGAGTGACAGCCCAGGCAATGCCCTGCTCCAGAGTCTCAAAGAAGGAAGGCAGCAGGGAATTCTGAGGGCAACACCCAGCCATAATACAGTTGTGATATAAAAATGAGCCTGCGGGATTTCTTTCCAACCTTCACAATTTCCTATCAATGATAGAAAGTGGGTGGGGGGGATGTCCTTGTGTATAAGGGCAAGACTGGCAATGAAGCTTTAGAGAAGTATCCTTGGAAGGGTTTTTTTGGGGGGGCACATAATTGGGGCAAACGTCCAAATATGCTTTTCCCATCATAGATTCTAACTTAAGTTAGCAAAAGACCAGGTCCAGAACCAAAATTTGGTACATGAAACCTAAAAGCCCTTCTCCAGAATATGGAGCTCTCCTGGGGAAAGGCATCTTCAAACAGTTTGCAGGCTTCTTGGAGAAGAAACAGGCAAGTCTACAGGAATCAGAAAACCTTCCTCCAAGGAAGCAACAGGAGAGCAGCGATGTGGGAGCCAGGTCTTCTGATGTTCTAGCTTTGAGAAACAATTTTGAAAAGATTTAAAGGAAAAGATTTAGGAATTGGAAGTGCTGAGTTCAGTAACCCTCAGTGTGTTGACCCTGACTTATTAATTCATGTCAGTCTCCTACTTAGGATGCTTCAATCACCCCTCACTGCTTTTAGCATGAAGATAAAAATTCTTAACTGGTCTATAGGCTCTGAACAGCAGCTACTAGCTGCTCCTCCAGTTTCATCTCTGGTCCCTCTCTCCCTCACTGAATTCTAGCCACATCCACAGTCTTACTCATCTTGACCAACCTAATTTTCCTCAGGGAACATTGTAAGGGCTGTTGTTTGTTCACTTTTTTTTTTTTCCCTTCACCAAGGATACCTCATCTTCCCTGCCCCTTCACTTGACCAACTCACTCACTTTTCTTTCAGGTGATAGTTTAAATGTCACTTCTTCAAAACACTAGTCAGAATTGTAATTATATTTACATGTTTGATCAACACCTGCCCCCTATCTAGACAGCAGTGGCTTTGAGGACAAAGACTGTCTGTTTTCTCATTGTTGGAGCCCAAAGGCTCAGCATAGCACTTGGCATAGACTGAGTACTCAATAAATTTGTATTGAATGAATAGATTTTATTTTTAGAAACAAAAGGTTGAGTTTTAGAATAAAAGTGCATGCAGTAACATAATTCATGGAAAGACTGCTCAGTTTTCCTCACCGTGGCTATTGCCAGATTTTAGTTTGTGAATTCACTGCTATTTTGCTAAACAAAAGTCTTTTAAAAATTAACTTGAAGGATTTTAACTTTTCTGTACTTGGCAGGTCTTACTGGCAAATTTCCAAATTGAACAGTCAATTTGCAAAATGCCTTTCCTGCATTATACGTAAAGTGTCCCGAGAGTCTGTGTTAATAACGACAATAGTAGTCATCATCTCTCTAAGAATAAAGTTTATTAGCATTAAACTTAATTAAACAGATTTCTTTATTTACTATCAATTTATTGTTAATTATAATTACCTATCATTTAATTAGAATTAAATTTATTAGGAACCCATGTCAAATTCATATTCAAGTGTGTGTGTATACCTAATACTTTTACAAAAAATGCATTTTATACATGCTACTTCTCTAAATTCTCTAAACTGTTGTATTTTGTGGTTATGAAGGAACAATGTGGATAATAAAACACTTGAATCTTTCAGTGAATTTTATTTGAATATATTTAATTTTCAATGAAATGTTTCTTTTGTTGAACGAAATAGAATCTTTAAATTAAATTAATTTTTACAGAACTCTCTGATGCCCTTGGAAATAAAGATTACAATGAAATGTCAGAGCCTTGTTACTGCCTTTCTTAAACCCAGCCTCTCCTGAGAAATGGAGGCTTCATTGGTCTGCAAAATTTCAAATAACGATCACAGGTCTTTCTTCCCTTGGGCAACTGAGTCACTCAGGACCAACTAATTCAACTCAAGTCTGACATATTTAAAATGTGATTTCCTGTCAATCTAGCCATTTCTGAAGGCTTAGAAATTTCACTTGAAAATGTAAAGGAGAGAAAGATGAAACAAAAAGAAACTCCCAAAAGGTTGGCATTTCATGCACTGAATCATACAGTGATTGATAAAAGGCAGGGCCTTTGCATCTGTAGTTTTAAACCCCAGAAAGGGCTTCAGAATAACTTCAGGTAGACAGATGGATGTATCTCAGAGATTGTAACTTGCATGAAGACAAGGCTTAGCATTTTTTGCTAAACCTGTTTCTGTTTAGAAAGGAGCATATCTGATTTATGCCTGATAAAAATAACTCATTTTTGGAAAAAAAACCTTTTTCCCCTGATATTGCATTCAGAGAAAGAATGAAGTCATGTGAATGATCTGCAAAAAAAATGCCCTAAAATCAACTCTAGAGATTTTAGAGGACTTAGGCTTTCTTGACTAAGAGACTAAAGTCCTCCCAAGTCTTCCTATGACAAGCACTATGTACTTTCAGAACTAAATCCCCACAACTATTTAGGTGTAAAACAGAAAATAATGGAAGTTACAACTAAACATATAGCTGGTTTGAATTTATCCCTCTGTGGCCACGAAAGGAAGAAATCCCTCTCTCCTTAACCTTCCCAGATTCTCTGCTCAAATCAAGTTCAAACTCCATCTGCAGCTTGATAAAGACATCTGTTCAATGCATATTTATAAAGCACCTCTTATGTGCTACATATTATTCTGTGTGCTGAGGATGCCAGGGTGCTCAGAAAGAGACCCAACCCTTGCCCTCTTGGTGTGTACCTTCTAGTTGGGGAGAGAGAGATTTATTAAAAACAAACAACAAGCACCATTTATTGAAGAGGCTGTCTTTTCTCCATTGTATATTCTTGCCTCCTTTATCAAAGATAAGGTGACCATAGGTGCATGGGTTTATTTCTGGGCTTTCTATCCTGTTCCATTGATCTATATTTCTGTTTTTGTACCAGTACCATAATGTCTTGATTACTGTAGCTTTGTAGTATAGTCTGAATTCAGGGAGTCTGATTCCTCCAGCTCCGTTTTTCTTTCTCAAGATTGCTTTGGCTATTCAGGGTCTTTTGTGTTTCCATACAAATACCCTGAGAAAACCATAATTCAAAAAGAGTCATGTACCACAATGTTCATTGCAGTACTATTTACAATAGCCAGAACATGGAAGCACCCTAAGTGTCCATTGACAGATATATGGATAAAGAAGACATGGCACAGTATACAATGGAATATTACTCAGCCATAAAAAGAAACAAAATTGAGTTATTTGTAGTGAGGTGGATGGACTTAGAGTCTGTCATACAGAGTGAAGTAAGTCAGAAAGAGAAAAACAAATACCATATGCTAACACATATATATGGGATCTAAAAAAAAAAAAATGGTTCTGAAGAACATAGGGGCAGGACAGGAATAAAGATGCAGACATAGAGAATGGACTTGAGGACACGGGGAGGGGGAAGGGTAAGCTGGGACAAAGTGAGAGAGTGGGATTGACATATATACACTACCAAATGTAAAATAGATAGCTAGTGGGAAGCAGCCACATAGCACAGGGAGATCAGCTCAGTGCTTTGTGACCACCTAGCGAAGTGGGATAGGGAGGGTCGGGGGGAGACACAAGAAGGAGAGGATATGGGGACATATGTATACATATAGTTGATTCACTTTGTTATAAAGCAGAAACTAACACACCATTGTAAAGCAATTATACTCCAATAAAGATGTTAGAAAAAAATAAAGACTATGTAAAGTAAAAACAAAACAATGAACAAACAAAAACTGTCAAGTCAACTGGATTGGTGTTGAGAGAAATTTCAGTTCTGGTCCTGACTATAGTAATGTCTTTTATTGTGTTTTATAATCTTGCATAAATTATATTAACCCTGTGAGTCCCAATTTTTCCTATTTGGAAAATTAGGTGTGACAACACTTGGGGTAGACACTTCCGCACCAGGTGATGATCTCTATGTGGGTACTATTCAGATGTAAGGTCGGGGTTGTTCATAACACCTCGGCCACAGCCATGAGAGCTGACATGCTCCGGGGGCCACAAGATAAGGACACAAGAGCCACTGTCACACCAGGAATATCGGGGGACTGACTGACCCTCGCCTTCACCCTAACTATCCTAGCCGCCTTCAGTTTTCAAAGGGACAGATTCCAAGTTCTCAAGAAGACATGGGAACAATCCCACCTCCCTCTCATGCCTGGAAGTTTGTTAGTTTAGTTTAGCTTTGTGTTTGTTTGACAAAAAGTAATGCAGTCACATCAAAGCAAAAGACGCCATCTGTTTCCTTTGATGATGGCAAAAGTAGCCCTTTTTATTGTGGCAAGGAAGAAAACCGTCAAAAATCCATTTTCAATTAAAATAAGATCATATAAACTGCAAGAAGAATGGTGTTTAGAGTTCATAAGATGTGCTGTGTCCTCAGGCCCATCACTCCCTTTAGCCCCTGTTTCAGAATAAGCCATAAACCCTGCCAGGAGACAGAATATGAGCACAGCCAGCCCTCGATGGGGCCTCTGCACTATTCTGTCTGCTGATTTTCTAAGGGAGAGAAGGAAGAAAGAAAGCTTCGTACATTCTAAATAAAGAGACCCTTCAGTGTATTAAGATTTAGACTGCCAAAGAGGCAGACAGTGGGCTTTCTTTCAAGGGTAGAGTCTCAATATGATGAACACATCTGTGTGGGATCAAGTGTTCTCACCTCACAGTCTCTTCCTCAGTACCAAATAGCCGCTCACTCAGAACAAATGCTCCGGGAATCTGGGGACTCAAAGCTCAGAAGCAATTTACTTTACTCAAAGCATACAGTTTCTATCTGCTGGCACCTGCCTGTCCTTTCTCCTCTTTGGAAAGATTTCCATTTGCAGAGAAAGAGCTGCTGCTCACCTGTGCAGAAAAGAAGTTTTAACATTTCTGGTTTTGCCTGGAACAAACATGTCAAGGACTATCTAGGTTTATCCCTTCACTCTCAATTGTTCCTGACTTGGGGATCCTGGATCTCGGGATAGCAGTGGTAAGAATGTTGAAAGTCACAAAAGAAATCAGTCACCCATGAACTGTGGTCACACAGCTTAACTGAAATGCTGCTCTTCTTAACAATGGGCAGAATCATTTTATCAGTTCAGGTTTAGTATTGACCATCTGTTGCTTATTTGAAATTCTAGTGGAAATCTGCATGCTTTTAATTTTAATGATGGAGAGATAAATTATTACCTATAAAATATACATGTATTAAGAGAAGATGGTCTCTGTGAGGAAAAATGGTGTAAGAGATTCTTTGTTTAAACTGAATTATAGTTTCTGTACAATATTATATAAGTTACAGGTGTACAATAAAGTGATTCACAGTTTTTAAAGCTTATACTATACTTATAGTTATTATAAAATATTGGTTACATTCCCTGTGTTGTACTATATATCCTTGTACTTATTTTATACACAGTAGTTTGTACCTCTTACTCCCCTACCCCTATATTTCCCCTCTCCCCTTACCTCTCCCCACTGGTAACCACTAGTTTGTTCTCTATATCTGTGAATCTGCTTCTTTTTTGTTTTATTCACTAGTTTGTCGAATATTTTAGGTTCCACATGTAAGTGAAATCATACATTATTTGTCTTTCTCTGTCTGACTTATCTCACTTAGCACAATACCCTCCAAGTCCATCCATGTTGTTGCAAATGGCAAAAATTTCATTCTTTTTTATGGCTTAGTAGTATTCCATTGTGTATATACCACATCTTCTTTATCCATCCATCTGTAGAGATTCTTGATGGTGAAATCCTGGGAACTATTTGTCCCCATCATGTTCATATATTCTCTCTCACTTTCAATAGATTTTATTGAGTACTAATCATGTAGCAATTGTTGGGGTAGGTACAGGGATGAGTCAGACATGGCCCTTGCCTTAATTATAGGACTAATTCTGGAAATACTTGAATTGTTACAAATAGAAATTGTTTAATTGCTCTGAATAGAGTTGCATGAAAACATTTGACAGTGATGTCCATGAAGCCTCTTTTGGCCTCATGAACTAGCTGCTGGCCTCTTTCTTGGCACACATTCCAATTCCAAGTGGAAATATTCCATGGAATGTTATATATTTGTGAGGCTAAATAAAGACTACTCTCTAAGTACTCATAAGTTAAGTGAGTATTTATTAAGTTTTAATGGACTGCCTACAATTGATACAGGGGCACTAGAAAGAATAAGAGCTTTAGAATTAGACAGAGCCTTATTTGAGTTATTAGTAATGTGTGACTTTGGGGAAGGTTGTTTTTCTCTGTAAAATGGGGATAATAATGATATGTAAATCCTAGGGTTTCTGCAAGACTAAAACAAAACAATACAAGATGGATAGGTGGTGTAACATAGAGGTTAAGAAAGAGGACTTTGCAGCAGACTGAGTTCAAATCCTGGCACTCTCACTAATACTCATGTAACTTTAGGCAAGTCACTTAAACTTTTCGAGCTTCAGTTTCCTCACTTGTGAAAGAGAATAAAAAGAGTGAATTAATGTGGAGATTAAATGAAATAACATGCATAAAATTTTAACATAATACTTGAGTGGTGATAACTCAATAAATGATAGCTGTTACTCCATTCTTAGTGTTCATGCTTGAAGTACCTAGTACATAATAAACAGTAAATAAATGTTAGCTACCTTCATTTTTCCTACTTTCAGATTACTTGAAGGCAAGTAACTCTATGAAAAAGTTACTCTCTATATTGATGTGTAGTGCCTGCTGTGAAGAGCTGACCAGATTTTCCCTTCCAGATTGAGAGCACTCATCTCAATGAGTGCTAGGAATGTTGTTGGCTGTCAGCTGTCAGCTGAGTTTCTGTCTGAGAATTGCCCTCAGCTAAAGAGTTAGTCACACCACTCAAGGTCACACACCCTCTCTGGGGACAACCTGCATTCAATGACTGATCTTTGGGAAGGAGTGTATACAGGCACTTGCCTCAAGGTGGGACAACTCGGAAGGTTCATCCCAGCTCCAGAGCTTCCTATAGGCTTGGCTAAGACCTTTGTTGTGACTGCATCACAGCTGACTCCTCCCTCTACTCAATCCTGTTCCTGTCACTCTCCCATAGGCGTGGATCCCAAGTGAACTCTGGAATAAAACTGCCCACAAATCTCAGAGCCTTAGAGTCTATTTCTTGGGAAACCCAACCTACAAGTGTTCAATTTAGATGGCAAGAAATTCTGTGATCAGTGGACTTTCACCCAAGTAGGAATCAAGGGTAGCCTTTGGTAACCTTAATGAGATAGAGAAATTAAAACTACATTTCCATTTCTTAAATGCAAACAGGGTAGGTCCTATGGTGGTTTGAGGGTTGTTTTTCAAGAGGGAGAGTGGGAGAAGATCACCTGAGAAAAACTTCCTTTATGCTTAGTGCCGTGCACTATGCAGA
This sequence comes from Delphinus delphis, assembly GCF_949987515.2. Lineage (NCBI taxonomy): Eukaryota > Metazoa > Chordata > Mammalia > Artiodactyla > Delphinidae > Delphinus > Delphinus delphis. The sequence continues at coordinate 138,904,876 of NC_082685.1, read as the reverse complement.
ATCATGTGGGTACCTCCACTTACTCTGGCAAAGTAGAAAGGCTACCAAGTCTAGACTACTTAGAAATAGTGACCACATAGTTTTACATTGGTCATCTGTTAGGATTTCCCTCTGGACACCATTATGCTATGAATAATGTATCAGAAGCTCAGAACATCTAAACCTACTTCTAAAGGAAACAATTGTCATGGTCACTCTGATGGGAGACTTTTCCAGTCCAAATTGCCCAGCAGAAGCTGGGGGTGGGGGGGGGGTGGCGAGGTGGTATTTATTCCATCATCACAACCTTTTCTGTATAGTACTTTGTGCAACTCCATGTCCCTGACATGCTCTTTCAAAGCTAAATGTTGTTATAGCATCCATTTCAGATGTTCAATTGTTTTAAAAAGTCAAATTCAGAGATTTCCCATTCCTTAGAGAAAATGTTAACATGCAGAATGAATACAAACAGAATTTAATTTGATCATAATTTCCCAGGTGCTAATGTGTCTGTGTGTCTCTGGGCCCCTGCAATCATGCATAATTATCAGGGGGTGATTTCTTTGGCCTTTTCCCCTTTAATCGGTGACAACTGCAGGTGCAAAGGGCAGAGGAACATGTCATTTGTTCTGCAAGAGAATAAGATTCATTATGCTGTTAATTCTATAATTTCCTCCTGACAATGGTCTTACAAAGTCAGAGTGTTTTAATAGTACTGAAAGAGTGCAAAATTTTAAGTCAGTTAGTATGAGAAGAGTGCTTTCCGTTGTGTTCTCTGTTGGTTATATTTTTGGGAAATCGTGTTACCTGACACTTTAAAAATATTCCACTTTAGCATTCTTTGACAACATGGAAAATTCCTAGGAACTTAAAAACGTACAATAAATATTGCCAAACCATATTGGTGCCATATATGTGTCTTATTTGCTAATGCATCCTCCCTCTTCCTTGTATATTTCCTCCTTGCCACATTTAGAAAAGCACCAGAGGCTATCAGGTTTGAAAATGTCTCTAAGATGTTTATAATCTGAGACCATATTCTCTAAAAAAATGTTACCTAAACAGAGTTCCATGTTACAATGTTTCATGAGCTATTGAAAGATATTCCTAAAACAAATAAATATTCCTTTGAATATTGGTTGAATAAATTTAGTAATAGTGAAGCCTCTTTGATGTTCACAATACACATAATAGCATATTAAACATATTGTCATATTAAGGACATTGAGATAGGTCAAGAACTTATTCCCTTGTCCTCAAACTGGTGTTTTCCAAACTTATTTGACCCAAGAATAGTCCTCAAACTATTAACACATGGGCATGCACACACAAATACATCTTTTAAATTTCTTCCTACAAACAACCAACAGACATCTAGTGGACCTAATGTTCTACAGAACACTGTTCCGGAATTATTGTTAGAAAGCATCTTTTCAGACTCAACTCTATCATATGTTTCAAGGACTGAAAATTCTCACAGCCTCCTGAGTCAGACCCTCCCATCTTAAGACTGCTTCCACTGTTAGAAGTTTCTTAGGTTCCCCCAGAACAAGTTTGCCCCTCTTCAACATGATATTCCTTTAAATATTTGAAAATGATTGGGATTCTCCTACCCCACCATCTGTACCTGCCCTTCTCCATCTTAAACATCCCATTTGGAACATTTTTATTGTCCTTGCCACTCCCTTCTGAACACTCCACTTGGTGTATATTCCCTACAAAAGAGTTACCTTTGGAAAACCATGCAATTTTCTAACTTAGGTATGGAGTATAATAGAGTATCTCCACCCTCATTCTGGGTACTATGCTTCTCTTATTATGGCCAAAGATTCTGACTATTTCTCTATTCATGTTTCCCAGCCATTCCATTGCCATCTTTTCCTTGGAATTCTTTAACAGCCTCTTCTGAAGGAAGTAGGAAGGTATTAGGTTACCAATGGAGGGGAAGCAGCTCTCCTTCTAGAAGCGTCAACACTAGCTTGTTACCTTACACATTCTTCTTCCTCTTGAGTTCAGGGAATCTCCTCTCTGTCACCAAAAAAGGTACCAAGCATGCAGGAGGCGAGGTCCCACCAGAAATTTAAGAAGAGCCTTCAAGAGTGATCTGAGGCTGGATAGTTGCTGGAGACTAAGAAGCAGCAGCAGATGAGAAATACGGAAGTTTGGTTCCTCTAGGAAGTAGCCCCAGCTGGCAGCAGCAACGGTATTGTCAGGGGATGTTAAACATCCAGGTGAGTCTCCACTGGGTTGTTTTAGAGTAAAGATAGCAATGAATACAGAGAAATCTAATGTTTTTCAAAACTTGGAATCATATATGCATGTGAATAGTTGGCCATGTAAATTATCTGCCTGCCTGATTGAGTCTGCACTTAGCGACTACAGAAGCAGGGTTTGGCAAAGTGACATGATGACAATAATGCTGCCCTTCCTCAGGGCTGGTGCTCACTGTAGTTTTAATTAAGTCATTAATTAACTAGCTATTGATTCTAAGAGTCATTGAGCATATAATGTGCCCTATGAAGGAGAAGCATTATTTGCAGCTGTGTCTGGTTATGTTTTAGGGCAGTGTTTGAAAATGTGGTCCTAAAAAGACACTTGCTACCCTTCTTTTTCTTAATTAAAATCTCCCTCACATTCATCTAGAATGCAATAAAAATGACTCCTAGAAAGGTGAAATAAAATGCTCCCTCATGGCAGACCCTATCCAGTCCTGGATTATCTCAGGGGAGGTTTGCAGGGATAGGTCTTTAAAAGTTGTTGTAGGATTTATTCTGGTTGGAATAGAAGAAAAATCACTGGCCATAAAGAAGGTCAGAGGAGCCTTCAGGTGGGCACATGAAGACCTGTTGAAAATTCAGAAAAGAGGCTCTGGGGTGTGTGTGTGTGTGTGTGTGTGTGTGTGTGTGTGTGTGTGCGCGTTTTCTGGGATCTCAATTAACTTCCAAAATTCTATAGAGTCACACCTACAATTGCATTAACTGCATGTTTTTATATAGATGCTGCTCTCTTGACATCTGTTAGCAGCACCTCTGTGAGATACTAAGAAGCAGTCTCATTCAGGGAACACGCTGGCCAGCAGACACCACAGTCAGCCTTACGTCAGGGTATTTGCCTACAGCTGAATTTTGAAATTGACTGCACACAGTGTCCTGAAAACAAATAACATGATCTTATAAAACAATTTAATTAAATAACTAATATACTAAAATATCAAAATTACCCTAGAGGCAACAAAACATATGATATATAATTGATATTATATATCAATTACCTGAAAGTCATAAAATAATGTGAATGCCAAGTGTTCTCAGTTTCTCTGTTCTAGACCAGAAGTACAATGTTAAAAGAAATGCCATGTATTCTTTTTCACTCTAGACTGGAAGCTTTTCTTTCAAACAACTCGAGTCCAAATTTGAAAAGGAACCCACAAAGGGAAGTCGGTGGAGAACTAGATGGCAGCCCCTGTGATGGGCACTGTCTCTGACGGCTGTATGGGCCAGTTTCTCAACAGCTTTACGAGGGAGAGGCAAGGACACAGTAGAATCTTCTCCCAAGGTGTAAAATTCTCTCTGATAGGGAACTGTTTCAGAGGGTCAGCGCTATTTTCAAGAGAAAAAAATTAATGAATACTTTTCAACTAAAAGCTAAAATCAGCAGGAAAGAACCTAAAGAATGTTGCTTCTAATTTTATTAGGAACTCATGTCCCACTGGAAGTCATTAAGTAGAAATCAGTTGAAAATATCTTCAAATGTGTGGCTTTTGAAACTACTAATAATAGAACATATTTTATAACAGGTTTTATTCCTGGTATTCAGTTCTATTTTAGGGGATGAAAAGGGTCTGATATTTAAAAAACAAATAGAAACCTTTGATAATATCCTACTGAAGTACGACATTGCACATAAATGTAAAAGATGCTGCTCCTAAAATACTTTCCATTTTTGAATGACACTCATTACTATTTCCATAATGGTCCATGATGATGATTTACTTTTCTCAGCTACATTATGTTATTATATCTAGTAGAACTGAGTGGAAAAGAAAATCAGTAAGATTGACTTGAGAATTGTGAAACTTTGATTCTAAACCTGGTTCTACTACTAAGGGCTACCCATGGAAGACAACAGCATCAATTTCACATCTCTAGACTGCTACATCAGTGTCCACATGGACATCATTCTTCCTGATTGTGAAAAAGTCATTCTTGAAACCAAGACTGCAACCCTACTTAAACCATGTGTGCAAGTCACTGACCCTCTCTGTGCAAGATACAGAATGGAAATATATCACTCCAACTCAGGGGTATTGGGAAGCTCAGATAAAATTATGACTGTGAACACCCTTGAAAATTGCAACGTGCCTTACAAGTTTAAGTTGTTCCAATTAAACGAATTATGTGGAATTGTGTAAACTGGAAATCCTCGTGCCCTCATCTGAACTTTTCACTTGTAAAAAGGTTGGATTACCATTGGGTTTTCCATGTTTATTCATCCAACCTGCCTTGGCTATACAGCATCCTTTTTACCTTATTAGAGGTCATAAAGAGTGGTGGAAAATAGTCAAGGTCATGGCAGAAAGTGAGTTTCTATCACTCTGTATTTTTACATTTCTTGGAGTCTTCCCCATGTTGCTAAGCTCAAATGACTTGAATCTAAAACAAAGTTGGAGTCATCTAGTTCTATGTACCTATAGGTTATAAACTGAAATTCCAGCTTGCTGCTTTGGGACCAAACAACTCAACTGGGTGGCAAAGGAGCACATTTTTAGTCATGTTTTCTTGCTCAAGGTAGTCCACAGCTCCTCTCAATTGGAGTTTCTACCATCCACAAGAAGGTTTTCTTCCAATTGTAATAAATGAGACTTGATTATGGGACTGAGGTCTCCTGTCTTCTCATCTATCTACTCAAGACTAAATCTAGGTAGCCTGGAAGAGATCTGTCCATTTTGTAAATGAGCACAGCAGCAAGCAGATGTGATTTTGAGGTCACCATCCTTTACAGGGTAATCCATATATCCTCCAGTTGATCAAGCCATGGTAACATCAGCTTGAGCAGAGTATTTCACTTTAGGATCATTCTGGCTAATGATGCCATAGTTTTCTATTTGCTCCTGTTAAACCAAATACTACTGCCCTCCAGGCACTGTGCTAGGCAATGGAGGCACTGCTCCAGGTGTTGAAGAGTGAGCTCAGAAGAGTATGTCAAGATGAGACCTTAAAGTTTCTAGTTTAAACCAAACACTAGAACATCAACTCAGGAAATGACCCTAGTTTCACCATCTGTGCAGTAGTTAGATGTTACTAACTCTGTCCACCAAACTCCTTAATGATGGTACAGAAAGTTTGGTAAAAGATTTGGTAAAACTTCAAGAGTTTGAGCCAAAAGGCAGCTTGAAGATTTAAGACGAAGGTTCACAAACTATATTTTATTGAACATACAAAATAAAATGTCCAGAATGCTTTGCAAATTTAATGCCAATATTCTATTATCAACTTCAGCATCTCATTCTTGTCTCTGTTTAATATATCAACAGTCACCAGCAACTGTGGTAGGAAAAATTTCAAAACAGAAGCAAAACACCCTAGTGCAGCAAAAATGTAAAACAACAGGAAAGAAGGAGCTGATTCAGTCCAAAATTCACATATATAAGATTTTGTAATCTACTTAGTTATTTCAATAAGCTGATATCCTTGCTTCAAATACAGAAAATATGAGCAATGGTGTTCCCCCCTTTTGGCGTTTTCTGCATTTTACTAAAGAAGTATAACATCTGGACAAAGCTAAGAATAGTGGTGAATGACTGGGTGGGTCCTAGAAGTCGTCATGTCCTTAGAACTGAACATTTGACAGCTTCAAAGACCTATACTTATCTGAATGTGAGTATAGAGTGAAAACGGATATTCTTTTCATTAGAAGCACGTAAAAGTTTAATGGTAACTCATTACCATCAACACGCTGTGCTATCAAAGCTGCTTCAACTTCACACACTCTGTAGGATCCTTAGAGTTAAACCAGGTGGCTCTATCTTTTTCTGCCCTGGGTCCTTCATATACTGAGCTTCTAAGGGTATGGTACATGGAGACTACCCAATACACCACAATGATACAGGGAAATTGTTCTTTCCTTCGAACAGAGGGGCTATCTTTTATTATGCAATCTGAAGACTGTGTTTATTTGAAATCTATTGCTTTGCTTCAAAAATCTTTTATATAAACAGAAAAAAAATCCAAAGCCAAAACAAAATATCTCCAAGTATCCAAATGAATATTTTGAAAATGAATTACCATTAGGCAAAGGAAAATTAACTTTGTTTATATACAAAGTGCCTTCCTTTTGGCTAAAATAAATGGTCAATTCAGTTCCAAAGTCAAAATATCTAACCCCAGTAGGTGGTTCTATGTTGGACTACCGCAAAAATCACTAAACTCAGTGTGTAGTTACAGCCTGACCATTGGATTGACATAATTTAAGACCATAACACATGTCTAGACAGAGTATATTTTTATTCACAATGAAAATCCAATATGCTTAAACCTGGAGAAAATAATGACTTTAGCTAATAGTGTATTCTGACATTTTTCTGATCTTAATGAAAATGTTTTTCAAGGTCAAGTCACAGTCATATTAAAGCATTTTTCCCTAAAGCCCAAGCTTATATATGTTATACACAAGGCAAACATTTTAATTGTGTTATTTACTTGCTTGAGCTGAACTGCATGATTCTTTTGTTTGAAAAATTCTTTTTTACACCTCAGGCATCTATTTCAATTTCAGATGAGTAACAAAAAGCTGTATTGCTTTTTTACTATCTTGTATTTGTTCTAAGTTTTAAATGGCATCTGTGGTTCTCCATTTGCCATAGAACATTATCTTGGAGTGAAGAAATAATCTTTCTAAATTGATAATTTGAATTAATGGGCATGTTGAAAAGGAATGATTTCAGATGGACTTCTAAAACATGAATAATAAATTGGTCATAAAGGGCAAGAATTCAGCTGGCATTTAGAATCATCTCCATGAACACAGGATAGAAGAAGGCAAAAGGTAGTCTGTCCAAAAGCTTATTGACATATTTGACCGAAAGAATAAGTGCCAAGTCAACCATCCAGAAGTGCAACTTATTTTTAGAAAGGGTAGAATTAAATCTGAAATTAAGATTTCAGATTGCTTCAGCTCTTATTCAAGAAAAAGTAGGACTTTTTATATTTGTCAGTTACTTTTTCCACAGCAAAATGAAAATATAAACTCTAAATGACCAAATCATCAATTGAAGAAATATTTGAATCTAAAATGAAAAATCTATTTCCACTTTGTCACTTAAAATATTTTTGTTTTAAGTTTTATACTCAGCATACCTCTCATTAATTTTCTCTTATGACTTAATTTTAACTCATCAGTTTGCCTAGAAATTATTTTAGATGAAAAATATATAAATGTAACTGATGCCCATGACTCACATCAATTAACAGTAAATCATTAATGTAAAGGAAATTACTATTGATTCCTAAAAATTAAAATTCCTAAGTTCCTGTTGGAAAATTTTCAGCTTAAGATTGCAACCTATGTTAGATACCATTTAGGAAAAGCTTCCTAATTCATTCAGAATAAAGCATGTGTTAAAAATCATAATTTTAGGGCTTCCCTGGTGGCGCAGTGGTTGAGAGTCCGCCTGCCGATGCAGGGGACACGGGTTCGTGCCCCGGTCCGGGAAGATCTCACATGCCACGGAGCGGCTGGGCCCGTGAGCCATGGCCGCTGAGCCTGCGCGTCCGGAGCCTGTGCTACACAGCGGGAGAGGCCACAACAGTGAGAGGCCCGCGTACCGCAAAAAAAAAAAAAAACTCATAATTTTATTTTACTTCACATAATTGAAAATTATATTTGTATTGCATTAAACTAATATATTTATCCATTCATTCATTTACTTACATATGTATTGCCTACCTACTCTGGGCTCCAGGGACTGGGTAATTAATGGTGAAAAAAATAAATTCATTCTCTACTCTCACATAACTCACAATTTACTGGTATGTGTGTGTGTGTGTGTACAAGCATTAACAATGTAATCATAAAAATAAGGATGTAATTACAAACTGTGGTAAGAGATATGTAAGGAGGTTAAATGGCTCTATAAGTGTATATAACAGGGTGACTTTGACCCAGTCAGGGTAGTCAGGATACTGACTTGGATATTTTTTTTTCAAAGTCCAAATAGTAATTGATGAAGTAAGTCAACATTTGATTTGCCTCAAAATGAAATTGTCTCTGCAGACATGGCTTTTCTTTGAGATTCTCCAAATTATGTCTTGGCTAAATTTAACCAGACAAGACAAAAGAACTTGAGAGCAAAAGTGTAGTTCAGAGAGCATGTAGTCCAACCCTCTTATTGGATAGATGTGGAAATTATGCGTGAGGAAGAGTGAGTAGCTTGCTTTGCATTGTTTCCACTCAGTGGTAGAGATGAAATTAGAACCCCATTATGCTAAAATCCTGTCCAGAGTGAATCCCTTTCATCTGTACCACTCTATGTCTGGTTCATCTAATGTTATCTAATGCACTAAGGCAATAACTGGAATAGCAATGTGGTAAGAAAGCCAAGAAAATGAGAATATTCATGAAGGAACAATTGTTTTCTGAACACAACCTATCACTCAGCTCAAGCCACTGCTGAAAGAAAAATATAGCTATGCATACAACCGGATATCTTGTAAGTTTCCAATTACTTATCATGTTTAATCCTTTTCCCTAAATTGTGTGTATGTGTGTGTGTGTGCATGTATATTTTCAGGTTTAGAGCCACTAACTTTTACAGATTTTTACTCTTTTGCTCAAATCAAAACTGAAATTAATTCATGCTCAATTTTATATTTCATTTTTCCTGTATACTTATTTGACTTTATCCAAATGGATATTTTTAATAGACTCTAGTTTTTAGAGAAGTTTTAAATTTACAGAAAATACACAGGAAGTATGGAGAATTTCCACATGTACCCTCTATCCTGCTTCCCCACATGGTTTCTCATATTATTAATATATTACATAAGTATGGCACATTTGTTACAATCAATGAACCAATACTGATACATTATTATTAACTGAAGTCCATAGTTTACTTTAGAATTCATTCTTTGTGCTGTCAGTTCTATAGGTTTTAACAAATGAAACATGTCCCGAATCCACCATTACTGTGTCATACAGTTTCACTGCCCTAAAAATCCTCTGTGCTCCACCTATTCAACCTATCCTCCCTTCCCCAAACCCTTGGCAACCACTGATCTTTTACTGTCTATATAGTTCTGTGTATGTGTACATAACATAAAATTTACAATTTTAACCATTGTTAAGTGTACAGTTCAGTGGGCACTAAGTACATTCACATTGTGCAGCCATCAACCACCATCCAACTGTCTCTATAGTTTTTCCTTTCCCAAAATGTCATGTTGTTGGAATTGGACAACATGTAGCCTTTTAGACTGGCTTCTTTCACTTATCAAAATCATTGAAGTTTCCTCCATGCCTCTTTGTGGCTCATTTCTTTTCATATTGATATTATTCTGTTGTATGGATGTATCACAGTTTGTTTACCCATTCGCCTATTGTAGGACATCTTGGCTGCTACCAAGTTGTGGCAATTATGAATAAAGCTGCTGTAAACATCCATGTGCAGGTTTTTGTGTAGACATATCTTCAACTCATTTTGATCGATACCTAGGTATGAGATTTCTGGATCACATGGTAAGACTACGTTTAGCTTTTTAAGAGACTGCCGAACGGTTGCCTAACGGTCTTTCAAATAGCTGCTCCATTTTGTATTCCCCCCAGGAAAGAATGAGAGTTCCTGTTGCTCCACATTTGGTGGCGCATTTGGTATTGTCAGCATTTTGGATCTCAGCCATTCTAATAGATGTGTAGTGGTATCTCACTGCTTTAATAAATGGACATTTTAGGGCTTCCCTGGTGGCGCAGTGGTTGGGAGTCCGCCTGCCGATGCAGGGGACACGGGTTCGTGCCCCGGTCCGGGAGGATCCCGCATGCCGCGGAGCGGCTGGGCCCGTGGGCCATGGCCGCTGGGCCTGCGCGTCCGGAGCCTGTGCTCCGCAGCGGGAGGGGCCGCAGTGGTGAGGGGCCCGCGTACCGCAAAAAAAAAAAAAAAAAAAAAAAAAAAAAAAAAAAAAAAAAAAAAAAAAAAATAAATGGACATTTTAGAACTTTCCAAATTACAATATTGAAGAGAGTCCTCAGCACAGTAAAAGAAAATGCTTCACTTATTTAAATGATCTCTGGTCCATTATTGGCAAAGCTGGACACTCTGTAGAGTTGGTCCACTCTGGATATTTACTAGATCAGTTTCTAGGTCTTTAGCAACCTTTCACTCCAAGATGAAATGATTGATCTTTTTTCTGAGCTCTCATAGCACATTGTTCATACTTATATTACTTGCTTATCACACTGCACTGTAACCATCTACTGCAATGCCAGACTTTCTCACTGAACTCTGAGGTTCTAAAGGCAGAAAGCTTGATGTATGTGAGACTGTGGCCCTGTGCTGAGCACAATGTCTATATGTGATGGTCATCATCTTAGAGTTGTTCCTGATTATGACAGACATTAGTAGAGGACGTGTGAGCCCAGCTCACATTCATCCTGGCCTCAGTCTCCCTATCTTCTCTCTAACACTTTTGCCCTAAGTTGCAGTTTTGGCCTTTCCCTGTTCTAAAACTAGATCAAGTAGAGGCACTGTTACTCAAAAAATCAACAAGTAGGGACAAGAAAGAAAAGACTGAGAGAGAAAAAACAAAATAGTCTCCAAGGGGTAACTAGTCCATTAACAATGAAAGTTGATGGCTTTATCAGTCTTTCCCTTTGCTTCCCCACCTCTCCAGGTACAATGTCAATATCTACTACTCTAGCTTAACTAGTTAATTAACAAGACAAAGTATCTTTTGCAAATATAATAACAAAACGTCTTCCAACTCTGAAACAGATTTTTTTTCCAGAAACGTCATAACCATCATATAAAACGATGACTTGCAAATAGAGCAAATTACCAGGGGGTTTTTCTTTGATTTGGTTACATCCCAAAGCCATTGGGCCAGAGATGATGTTGAATACAGTAGGTGATTGGCAGTCTCTACAATGCAGGCTCACTAACTAGAAAGGCATTGGGAACGAGACCTGCAGTTTCCCCATGAGTAATAGGTAAGGAAAAAGAGAGACTTTTTTTTAGTGTTCTTGTGGAAATCTTTACTCAAAATTACACTTGTAAAATGACAAATTGCAAAATTCTTTTGTAATTTTGTATGATACTTTTGTGATTATAAATTATGTAACAAATTATTAATTTGCTGTTTGACCACGTGATGCCCAAGCACTTTTGGACTCTTTTTTCCAAGGATCTGATTGATTCTTTTTTTTTTTTTAACTTTTATTGGAGCATAATTGATTTACAATGTTGTGTTAGTTTCAGGTGTACAGCAAAGTGAATCAGGTATACATATACATATATTCACTCTTTTTTAAGATTCTTTTCCAATATAGGTCATTACAGAGTATTGAGTAGAGTTCCCTGTGCTATACAGTAGGTCCTTACTAGTTATTTATTTTATATATAGTAGTGTGTCTATGTCAATCCCAGTCTCCCACTTTATCCCTCCCTCTCTTTCCCCCTGGTAACCATAAGATTGTTTCTTACATCTGTAACTCTATTTCTGTTTTGTAAATAAGTTCATTTGTACCATTTTTTAGGGTTACAAAAATGGTACAGAAGAGAGACTTTAAACTGCCTGAGAATGAGAACAAGCCTTCACTTTCAGAGAAAACGTAGAAACACTGAGCTTTGAAAAGTCTGCCAAGGGTAGTGAAAAGTGGTAGGGTTTAACAAGGTCAACTAGTAACCACACATCCAAGTACTTGCTCCACTTATCCAGTAACTGGATCTAAAACATATAATTCAAAATCCTTAGATGACTGTAATGTGATTTGCTAATCTTTCCTATGATTTATTGACAATATGCATCAACAGATAGTGACTATCAATGCAAAAGTATAGAGAGGGTCTAGATACTTTTACCAGTTCTGCATCTGCAAGAAGACTCCTAATGTTATCCAATAGTTGTTTAATTGGCCAGTGTTTCCAAAGCAAGCTTTATTTTTTAAAAGGATAGCGGGGCTCATTCGAGGCTGTTAGAACACTAAACATGACTTTAGGAAAAAAGGAGCAATCAGAAGGTCAAAGTGTTATGTCTGGGTGAAAAAATGTTTTGAGAATCAAACAGCTCCTAAGGAGGGCTGTCATTCTCAGGGAAATAACTTTTCCCACATTCAGAAATGTCAAGTCCTCTTGTTAGGAAAAGTGTATGGAATTCTTTAACATTTTGTTGTACTAAATTCTGTCACACAGTGTGATAAAAGGACATTATCCTGGAGAAATCAATATTCTTTTAATTATTTTTTTTTGTTTTTTTTTTGTTTTTTTTTTTTTTTTATAAACATGAGAATAACAGTATACGGGAGAGAATTTTCATTGAGTTAAGGAAGGGTCATACATCTGGGTTCAAACTCTATGCTAGCTGGTTGAACGACTTTAAGTTAATCACTTTAGCTCTTTTTTTTTTTTTTTTTTTTTTTTTTTTGCGGTACGCGGACCTCTCACTGCCGTGGCCTCCCCCATTGCGGAGCACAGGCTCCGGACGCGCAGGCCCAGCGGCCATGGCTCACAGGCCCAGCCGCTCCGCGGCACGTGGGATCCTCCCGCACCGGGGCACGAACCCGCGCCCCGTGCATCGGCAGGCGGACTCCCAACCACTGCGCCACCAGGGAAGCCCCAATATTCTTTTAAGCAGCAGCAACCAGGGCATATCCCACTCCATGGTGGGTGTGGAGTTGGAGGTGAGGGGTTGTCAAAAACATCTCATACTTTTCCCACATGAAATGGTCCAAGGGTTTAAAGCAGTGGTTCTTGTTCTTTGGAGATTTAAATGACACTTTAAAATGCTAGAATTTTTTTTGCTGCACACTTGAGGAGAGTAAAAGACAAAAAAGCAATAAGCAGGTGAGTAATATTACTACACAGTCACATGTAACACAGTGCCTATATATCACCTAGGGTTACATAGCACTAGTCCCTTGGTGGTCCTTTAGTACTATGCTTATTCTTTTTACAGCCCTGACTGTACCCGTGAACTCCCAAAGCAAAGTTGGAACGTCCTCGTAAAACACAGGTTTTATTTTTATTTTTTACTGCTCTGCACCATCTTGTTGCAGAGAACTGTATCCAGCTCTATCCTGTGCTGCCTAAGCTGTGCAGTTGAGCTAATATCTGTTTTCAGATGACTCCATGATGGCCTGAGGTTGATGAAGACCCCACTCACTTCCCATGCCAGAAGTTTCCACTGTCCCTTGTGTCACAAGATACATTAATCCTCACACATCTCCCGTTTGCTCAAGTTTTTAAGTAGTTCTGCATAGAACATTTTTAACTTCAAGGTACCGAGGAGTTTGGAAAGCCAAATCATTCTCCTCTGTGCTGAGTATCTGCTAAGTCTCTTCTTCTTCATGTACTAAACATCGGGAGCAGTTTGCAGTCTGCTTTATTTTCACAACAAAGTCTAAATAAATTCTACACATTGATCAAAATTTGACAGCTCAGCATGCAGTTTTGCAACATGCTGCTTGAGTACCGTTGCTTTAAAATACTCAAGGATGGGCTTCCCTGGTGACGCAGTGGTTGAGAGTCCACCTGCCTATGCAGCGGACACGGGTTCGTGCCCCGGTCCGGGAAGATCCCACATGCCACGGAGCGGCTGGGCCCGTGAGCCATGGCCGCTGAGCCTGCGCGTCCGGAGCCTGTGCTCCGCAACGGGAGAGGCCACAACAGTGAGAGGCCTGCGTACCACGAAAAAAAATAAAATAAAATACTCAAGGTCATTTCCACAGTGAGAATCCTAGAAATGACCGAGCTTGAAACACCTTACTCCTGGCTTCGCCTCTTCTCCGCTTCCCTCCCTTTAAGAGCCCAGTTCTCTTACTCTTTTAGTTTCTCCTCTCTGTTTATTCATTGAAGATGCATGAGGCATATTTGATTTTAGGCAATTCTACAGCAGACCCCATAAGGGAGGTCCTGGGAGAGGTCTTTTTGCTACAGTTCTCACCATCTGACCCCACGTCTGCTGCACACCCCAGCTCTTTTTAAAACTCTCTCCACTTGCTCTTTTCCTCCATTTTTTCCTTTCTCTCCACCTGAAGCTTAAGTAAGGGAATTAATCTTAGGATATTAGGTCCTATCTCCATTATGCAGAGGATACTATGAATTTTCACGGGATTCTTTCTTCTTAGGGTTTAGATACATTCCATTAGAAAAACTATTAAGGCAATGGAGAACTGGGTAACTAAATAGAAAGTTCATCTTTCCTGAATCACACTTAAAGGAATACAATAAGAGCTACCTGAGCATATTGTATCAGAAAAATCAGGTGCAATCCTGTCCAAAGAGGAGGTCAATAAAATTTCTCTGGGTAGCCATTCTAAAATACTCAATATGGAAAAGTCCCAGAAATCCATGAAGTAGGGCAATTATAAACAATAGAATTTTTCCCAGAAAATTACCTCTTAAAGTATGATGAAAAACAAAAAAAATTTGCATAAACTAATAAAAATCTCAATAGTTGAATTCCTTTTTAGATCTTATCTTTTTTAAAATTGTGGAATATGGGACTAGTATCTATTTTTGGCAACTTTATTTATGCCTTTACCACCATCTTGAAATGAAAAGCTCTACAAAGAACTGATTCCTACTCTTACAGTGGGCAAAATTCACCAAACTATACTTTATACTATCATTTGTGGAAAGGATTGGAAAAACTTTAAATTAGGTGATATGTTTCATGAACTATCAAAGAAATCCCAAGAAATCAGAGCAAATACTTTTTTTGAAGCAAACTTGCTCTAATCTTCAGATGGCTTGGACGTCTAAGAAAACAACAACAACAAAATCAGGTAAGTAATCTGACTCACTAGGTCCCTCTGACAAGTGTTTCCATTGGGCCATACATCTTTCCACATAGCACGCCTTGCAGCTTGCCGTTTCACATCAATATGACTTCATTAGTACCATGCTAATATCTATTCCTGTTTAAGGCTAGTAGGGATGCTGTTTCCTTTTTCCATCATTGTATCCCCAGAACCTGGCAGGAGGTCTGAGCACACAGTAGGCTTCAATGAATACAAGGAAAATGAGGATCTCCCTCCAACTTCCTATTTGGGCTCCTTGCAGAACAGAGGCCGTTCAAACATTATCTCAGTGATGACAGGAGACATAGAGTGGAAAGAAGCCACTGGAACAGGAGTCCAAAGGCCTGAATTTTAGGACCAACTCTGCTAAATTTCTCTTTGATTTGTGGTCATCAGTTTTCATATATTTAAAATGAAGTTGCAATAAGGAGAATGGTTGAGATGTCTTCCTGTTTTCAAATTCCAGGGCTCTTTCTGCTGCCAGTGTAGTAAATTGTTTCTTCATTCATTCAGTGAATAAAGCAATGTTAATGATATTACTACTGTCCATTACACTTTAAGGACCAATCAGATCTTGGTCTCAAGATGTTGAGTCTATATTATTTTTCAATTAATTCATAACACTCAACTTCCATGCATCACTTTACTGCTTTGAAACATGTCAGAAATATGCCTTTTTTTTTTTTGAGGAGACATTTGGGAAAAAAAAGAAAAATGATTGCAGTATTCTGGCATGGTGAATATTAAATTTCATGGTGACTATTAGATTTCAGAACTAAGGCATTTTTACCTAATTTATCTACTGCAACATTAAGTTATGTGGGCTTAATGAGGCCAGAAATGGCCTCTTCCAAAAATGTCCAGATTCTGAGAATTTTAAGCAATGAACTTGACTGATGATAAAACTGGCCACAGTATGGACTGTGGCCACAGATACATTCTCCCTATGCATATATGTATTTAAAATTATAAAATACAGAACCGTGTCTTCTTGTCAATTAAAAGGCTCGGCACACAAGGGAAACACCCCATTGTCTGACCTCTTTTAAACTTCTTGTTACTTCATCTGGTCCCTCCCACATGAACTTAGGTTCAAGACCCATTAAATACCTGTGTGTCTTGAATATGAACATTCTTGCCTATTTCACACCTCCTACAATTTATATATAGTAGTCCTTCTGCCTCAAAAATTCTTTTTCCTCAGATTCATCTGGGAAACTCTCAGATCAAAAATCACTTTCTCTGTGAAGTTTTCCTGAAAACCTCTGGGTTCATGAAGGCAGAGACAGTGTCTTATTTAACTTTAAATGGACAACATCTAGCAAATTCTGGAAAAGCAGGTGCTTGAGATATGAATGAATGATAATTAACCCAGTATTAAATGCCTATTTTTCTTAATTTTCTAATGTACTTGATTAGAATAAAGGTGTAATCCATTATACAAGCTACCTTTTCTATTCAGAATTCTGTACTAGTAAGTCTGAAATGTTGAAGACCCAGCTGTCTGATTTATTCAAGCAAATAACAAACATACCTCTGAACAATTCTCGACAGCTGAAAAATGCTTTGTTTAGAGAGCATAAAATGAAACAAATGTTTTTTAACCAGTCATTCTTTTGGAGTTGTGGACTTTTTTTTTTTAAGTTTCAGGTAATCTTCTAGGAGAGTTCTACACGAGTGGAATTAACTTGAAAAAAGACCCATAGTGTCGTCACTGGCTACGGAATTCTTCCCAGAGTTGAACCTATCTGAAGGAGAATCCTCTTAATGAACACTTTAAAGAGCAAGATAATATGAAGATTTTCCCATATGATTTAAAGACGGTGCCCATCATGCTAAGAAGTTTTACTAGAGGCACTGAATAATCCTCATGACACAGTGAACTCTTGCTTAACTAAAGTCAGCACACTGGAAACTTCAGTCAAAACCAATATTTTAAGCATTCAGCTTTCAAGAGAAGAAGCCAAACACAAGAAAATGAATTCATATTAGTAGTTTTATACAAGCAGGATTTCCTAGATATGGTTTGAGGTTAGTACACAACCAGTCCAGATGTATGATTGACATTTTATTCACACATCAAATGTTTTTTGAGCATCTGCTATATGCCAGGCACCATGCTAGGCACTGGGGACACAAATGTGATCAAAAGAGACAAAACTCTATGCCTTTTGGAGTTTCAATTTTATCAAAGGGAGACAGATAGTAAACAAACTATCAGGTAAAATACAAAGTTATGCTGTGCTATGAAACCACTCCTTAAGTAAGCAATTGCTCAGGATTCTTCTACTTCTTTAGTTGGAAACTTAGGCATAGAGGGACAGGTAGAAGCACTTTTCCTCTGGGCTCCAGCAATACTTCATTTCTCTACTCTGAGTGTTGGTGGCTCTGTATTATCCACTTCTCTCCCATCTCAGCAGACTTTGAACTTCTCCATGGATGAACAATATTTCTTTTATCTTTATATCTTCAGTGTATAAAATATGGGTCCCTTCTTGAGATCTTCTCCCTTGGCTTCTAGGAAGCCCTACTCCTTGAGGTACTTTCTTCCAACCTTTGGCCCCTTCTCAGTTTTTCTGCAACCACTTTTCTTCTGCCCCAAACTAAAATGTTGGTGATTGTCAGATTTCTGTCTACTTCTTTTGGGATTTTCATTCCCTCTCTCAACAATCTCATGATTCCCATAGTTTAATTCCCATCTGTGTGATGTAACCCCTCCAAATACTTTTGCAGCCCAGACCTCTCTCCAGAACTCTAGACCTTTCTATCCAGGTTGCCTAATGCTCCTCAGGATATGGATGTCCTACATACCATTCAAAATCCACATAGCTGAAACAAAGTATCATCTTCCCTCCCTCAACCTGCTCTACATCCAATGTTTCCGACCTCAGCGAATGGCATCATGAGTGATCCAAGCCAGAAAACTCTGTTTTTATTTTGATTCCACCAAATCCTCCCCTCTCCCTATAACAAGTCAGGTGTTCAACTCCTATAGATTCTACCTCATAACATCTTTAGAATCTCTGTCCACCTCTCCTCTTTCAATCCCTACTGTCATCGCATTAGCTTAGTCCATCATCATAGGATATCTAAATTACTATCATAGCCTCATTCAACAACAAACATTTATTGACTATCTGTTATGTACCTAGATCCTGAGGAGCAAAAATAGACAAAGTCCCTGCTTCGTTGGGGATTTTGGTCTGGTAATTCTCTCTGGTCTCCAGGGCTGTAGTATTTTCCCACTCAAATTCATTCTCTCCACTAAATCCAAATCTGATACTATTACTTCCCTGAGTAAAACACTTCAATTAGTTCTCAAGAAAATCCTCAAATTTCTTAGCATGAAATAAAAGGAAAGCCCTTCATAATGTGCACTGCTTTTTCCTCTAAACGTATCTCTTGCTTTAATCTCAAATGCTATATTACAATACACAGAACCCCTCTCTATTTCCCTAATGCACTGTGTGCTTTCTCTTACCTCCAGATACATTGTAGGTTCATATATCTAAAGAAAAAAACTCCTAGCAGAGTAAAGACAGATATACACCAAGCTTCTGATACCCCAACTCTGTCCATGCTTACTCCAAGACAGACCTGACTGTACCCCCATCTCTTCCTTCCCCTAACACTGGCCTGATTCCAGGTATCAGTCTACTAAGAGTACAGAAGTAGGCAGTCTCTTAGACTTATGACAGACAGAAAATACCCTTAGAGTGCTAGATATCGCAACTCCTAACCCAACATTTGATTGTGTGATGTAAATGATTCTTCTGTCTTTGGAGATTGTATTTTAAAATACACAGAGCTACAAAGAGCCACACAGCACCTGGGGAAACACCTTTCCAGCCAGAACAGGGATGATGTACTCTAGAACACTCTTCAGCTTGCATAAGGATCTCTCTAGGCAATAACGCACTTATCTAAAATAATAACATCACAATCCACATCTACTGCAACCTCCATGCTCCTGCTTAAGCCTGAAGCTCCAGCTTTTTTTGAACTCTTAACAGAGTCATGCCATGGACTGTCAGTGTTCATTGACACTGTCCAAACTCTCCCTGCGATGCCTGGAGAGGATGTCAATGTCAGCTAGGGGAGCTGGAAGACTGCCTAGGGATTTTTCTTGAATCCCTTTGACACATTGAAAGGAAATGTGTATCTTTGCATTGTTTTTATTCACTAAATGATGTCTTGCTCCCCATCTACACTGCCCTACTCACAAGAGAGGGCTGCATATAAGACATGGAGAGTCAGCAGGGGGGAGTGTTGGTCAGACTTGAGCTTGGATTGGGACAGGTGATGATATCAGGAGAAGAAAATAACTTCTGCTCACTCTACCTCAGGGCTTATTTATTTTCCAACTACTGTATCTTTTTTCTTTGGACATAAAATGGTTTCCTTTGGCTTCAATTTTTAACTTATATGAAATGATTGTTTGCAAAACTGGGTTGTTTATCTTTACTACCCAATCACTTCTTCTCCAAAAAACTGAGCATCTTGACGTCCTTGACAGATTTACTACAATAATGGGCATTATTACCAAAAGATGCTCTTGTGGTAGTGGGGAGAAAACTCGGCATGATTATAGAAGATGTTGATCTAGGCAAAAATTAGTAAATGACTTTGGGTAAGTCTTTTCATGTGTGTGGATCTAAAAGCACAGGCATCAGCAATTACTGAGATACTACTACTATTGACTGACTTTGGGGTCACTCCTTTTAACTGTCCCTTCATTAACATAAGGTTAAGTTTCTTATTATTAGGCATATCAATAATTGCCAAATTATGTGGATCCCTGTTTTTAAGAATGAAAATGGCGTCTCACTTTAACCCAGTTTACATATAACCTAGTTTACAGAGTATCATATCTGGACGAAGCTTTCTGCTATTAATGTATTTTGAAACACATGCTATGAAGCTTTATCAAAACCTCTTGGGGACACGCCTCCAGTGATAGGAGGAATCATCCTCCCTTCTCATCTTTCTGCTGATGGGGACAAAATGGGAAAGGCTCAGTAGGCCATGCCATCTGGAGGGTCATATGGTGTTACTGTAAGGTACATGGCAAACAGGGAGAGCTGCATGGGAGTGTGGAAAATTCATACATCCCAGGGCTCCACATGAGCTCCCAGAATTAGCTGCACAATTACTCCAGTCACACCAAGTTGTCACCAAGGGTGACAGAGATCCTAGAATTGACTTAATGAACCATTTTCAGTTTTACTATCACAACAGTATGTATGCCGACACGCTTGGCCTCACCCCGAGATGGACATATGCTTACTTGCAACAGAATCTGCTGGGTTGTTTTATGTATTTAAATAATGGCAATGTGATTAATGACAAAAACATGTCTTTCTCAGAACAGTGCTTTGTCAACATTATCCAGCCAGCCCAACCTGTCAACAGATCCCTGAAGAACAAGTATTTAAACTATTCATTCATGGTGGCTAGTCTTTGCTCCTTGGTATAAATTGATATATCAATAGATGTCAGAAAAATACTAGAGACTGAGATTTTAGAAAACAATGTTGTCAATTAAAAAATTGTTATTGTCATAATTTAAGGTAGCATTGGCCAATTATGAATTTGTCAGATATTAATTCATTTCTTAAAACATGAAAACCTTGTTTTTGTTCGGAATACATAACTCAAGTTCTCTTTTATTATCTTCTATGGTATCTGACTTCCAAAACTACTCACAAAATACATAATATATATTTTAAGCCATTTTAGGGGTACAAAACTGAAGAGGTGGTGGTCCATTTCGTCAAGGACACGTGTAGATTGTAAAGTCCCATTGGTAATTCTGATGCACAAAATCACTGTAACACACTTCAGCTTAGTTCTGAAAATGATTATAGCAAAATAAAAATAATGATAAATATAATAGAAATCTATAATATTAGTATTAGAAACAAAACCCCAAGATATCTGTCACAAGACGGCCACAAAACATCTGACAATTAGTGTATGGAATTGTTATGTGTGCCCACATGTATGGAAAAACCCAAATCATCATGATAAACTCTACTTCAATGCAGTTCTATTTAAAGTACACTTAATTAGTCTTATAACGAAATCTCTTCCTAGGAAATCAGGTTCTCAAAGAGGAGTATTTACTGTTTTAATTTATCAGAGCATCATTGAGTGTCCTTACAAAACTCTTATTGTTAATAATAATAA